>NC_067137.1:120907399-121090467 GCF_903995435.1 Acomys russatus
CTGAGACAGGAGACAGGATCTCACACTGCTGCAGTCTGACCCTGAACTCTGCTTGAGCTGGGTTTTTTTGTTTTGTTTCTGTTTTAACATGCACGCTTGTGGTGTTTTTGCATTCATGTTTATGCAAATGCATGTGGAGGCCACAGGGTATGTTGGGCGTCTTCCATGATGGCTCTTCATCTTACATACTCAAGCAGGGTGTCTGAACCCAAGCACTCACATGTTTGCCTACTGTAGCTGGCTCGTTTGCTCCTGGGATCCCCTGTGTCTGCTTCCAGAACACCGGGTGGCTGTCACTCCCACAGGCATTTCATGGGCTCTGTGGATCCCAGTGACATCTCCCCAGCTCCCAAGTGGTTCTTTAGTCACAGGCTTTAGACACATGTGAGTGTCAGGATCAAACTTGGGTTGCCAGGTTTGTGCAGCAAGTGCCTTCACCATGGAGACATCTTGTCAGCCCTGCGTGTGGCGTTTTTTAGCATGGCGGTTTGCATTTACTTTAGATACTCTTTTGGGGTTTTTTTGGAGGTGATATGAGTGAATTTTTTTAACACTCTACTTCCAGTTGTCAATTGGAAGCAGCCTGTGGTTTATTGTAGCTTGTCTTGACCCTTCTTGCACTCCTTAGATTTCTCTATGCACAGTCCTGGTGTCTGTAGACAGTGGTGGTTTCACTTGTGCCTTTCTGGCCTGTGTCTTTAGTTGCCGTGCCTGTTGGCCTGGGTTGTGTGAGGCACCAGGATAAGAACAGTCAGGCCAGCGTCTTCCCTATCTTTTTTTTTTTTTTTTTTTTTTTTTTTGCATTTTTTTATTAATTTATTCTTGTTACATCTCAATGTTTATCCCATCCCTTGTATCCTCCCATTCCTCCCCCCCCCCCATTTTCCCATTATTCCCCTCCCCTATGACTGTTCCTGAGGGGGATTACGTCCCCCTATATATTCTCATAGGGTATCAAGTCTCTTCTTGGCTACTTGCTGTCCTTCCTCTGAGTGCCACCAGGTCTCCCCCTCCAGGGGACATGGTCAAATGTCTTCCCTATCTTAAGGGAAAGAAGTCTCTGCTCTCCTGCTGAGCTGGAGTTTTTCTCCAGCCTGCTCCTGCAGACTGCCTCATTCCTCCTGCACAGCCCAAGAGGCTCCCCACATCCCAAGTTGTTGCCACAGCAACCCCACTTGGTGCCAGCTTTCTGTGTCACTTGACTTCTGGCAGATAGCAAACATCCAAGGAGTCAACTGAGAGGCCTCAGGGCTATGGAGACTGCTTTGAGCCTGAGCAGCACATGATGATGGGAACGTGGGTGCAGTGAGCACAGCTGTACACCTGACCACCAGCAGAAGGACAGACAAACAAACAAACAAGCCCAGCAAGAGTCTGGGTCCCACAGTCCCCCTCAAGGGTGTGTCTTCTACTGAGTCCTCCTAAATGTTCTACCATCCAATAGGCGCTACGCCTTTAATACATGACCCCTGAGAAAACTGAACCACATCACAGTGTTTTGATTGACTATATATGCCCCCCCCACCCTGTTGTTTACCTTATTGGCATGGTAAACATGAATGACTTTCAAATGCTGAGCCAGCGTTTCACTCCTGGGCCATCCACACTTGGCCATGTGTCCTGATGAGTAGTATCTGTATGTCTTGCTGGAGTTAGCTTGCAGGTGCCTGAGGAAGAACTTTACATCAGTCTGTGGGATGCTTTCCCTCTTCCTTTCCTCTCTCCTCTGTCCTGCTCCTCACCCTGCATCTTTCAACAAGATCTGGCTGTGTAGCCCAGGATGGCCCAGGTCGTAGTATCTCAGCCTCCCAAGTGCTGGTACTGTGTGTGAGTGCCAGCCGCCCCCACCCCACCCCCAGCTTTTTTTGGGTACTATTTTTGCTTGTGTTGACAGAAAGGCAGCGCTGCCATCATGAACTGAGGCCTCCCTTCCTCCTCTGCTCTCTGGAAGATTATGTGCACTTGTTTGCTTCCCTCTGCCCTGTGCTGGGTCTCGTACATGTTCACACATGCTGTCCTTGTCTCTGAACTTGACAGATGTGCTTCATTGACTTTATTTAGTAGATGGTTCTGTTCTGTTACCAGTTTCCACTCCGTACACTTTGGAGGTTGGAGACAGTAAGAACTGTTACCTACCTGTGGAATAGGTATCTGAGCTCTCTTACGCTCTCTTTTTTTATTCCTGATAAACAGAATTTTCTGTCTTTTTTATCTTTATTTGGCTGGAGGTTTATGAATTTTTTCAGTCTTAACAAAGGACTAACATCTGGTTTTTATTTATTTAGTTAGTTAGTTTTTTTGAGGCAGGGTTTTTCTGTGTAGCCTTGGCAATCCTAGACTCACTTTGTAGACCAGGCTGGCCTCGAACTCACAGTGATCCACCTGCCTCTGCCTCCCGAGTGCTGGGATTAAAGGCGTGCACCACCACGCCCAGCTTGGTTTTTATTTTCTTTATTTTCAAGTTGTTTCTATTCCATTCCTAACACTTCCTTGTTTCCTGTGTGACACTGTTTCTACAGAGCCATTTCCCAGGTAAGCGTGCTTCCTGGCTGCCTTCTGTCAGAGTAACCCCCTCTCAACTGCAGCTTCATTTCCTGTAGTGCTCCAAGCTCTGCTGTGGTATGAAAATATTACATGGGAAATTCCAGATAGAGGCATCTTACAAGTTTCCAGTTGTATCGCATCCTAAATAGTGGAAGGAAGTCCCGTGGGATTCCAGAGTTGTGCGCACAGCCCAGCTGGTGACGTTGGTGGTTCATTAGGAGCTGCTTTTGTGTGTAGTTCTGACTGGTGACCACAGCTGTTGAGGTATGCCCCACCCACCTATGGCTGGGCGTCTTCTGACAGCAGACTTGCCTGGGATACTAGCACTGGCCTCCTCTTCTCAGCTCCTTGTGCTGAGTCAGGGTGCTGTGAGGGTGCCCCTGTCTGCCCCTTCTCTTCTCTGAACAGTACAGTGCAGACAGCCTCAACTTTGTCACCCTGCCAAGGAGGACCAGTGGGGTCCCTGTCTTAAACCTAGAGGAGAAGAGGGTCCTTGTCATGAACCCAAGATGGGGTGGTTCCCTCTTGGTTGGGGTCACTGTTTTCCCATGAAGTGGTAAGCACTCCTGGGGCACACAGGTAGCTTCTTGACGTCCCCTGTGGCTGTTGAGGGACCAGTTTTCCCGTGCACAGTTCTCAGGCAGCAGCCCGGCAGCACGTACCTTCATGTGGGAGGAAGACCAACGCTGCTTCTTGTCCTGCCCCTTCATTGTCACGGTGAGGACTCGTGGTAGCCCAGTGTGAAAGCAGAATTCCAGACCTGCCATTTGAGACCCAACCCAGACTTCTGGGCACTTGCTGGTCTTGAAGGGTGAGTGCTGCTGGGTAGCCAGTGCTGTGTTTTGCTTGCTTGCTTGAGATGGGCTCTCTCTATGTATCCCTGGCTGGTCTGGGACTCTATGTAGACCCGGCTGGACTCCAAGAAAGCTGCCTTCCAAGTGCTGAGATTAAAGGCATGTACCACCACACCTGGTGCCAGGGTCATTTTAATCTGGACAGCTTACATGTTTACCCTATGCTGCCCCATTGAGCAAATGTCACAGAGCAGGGTTTTGGTAGAAAAGCGATCAGTGGGGCTGGAGAGATGGCTCAGTGGTTAAGAGTACTGTCTGCTCTTTCAGAGGTCCTGAGTTCAATTCCCAGTGCCCTCTTTTTTTCTTTTTAAAAAGATTTATTTATTTTATTTATTGTATATGAGTGTTTAATCTGCCAAAGAAGGCGACCATGTGGTTGCTGGGAATTGAACTCAGGACCTCTGGAAGAGCAGGTGGTGCTCTTAACCGTTGAGCCATCTCTCCAGCCCCCAGTGCCCTCTTATGGCCTGCAGGTGTACATGCAGGCAGAACACTGTACACATAATATATATAAATAAAGAAGAACAGTCAGCATTTATAGATTGCAGTGGAGGTTCCTGGAAAGTTTGCCAAGGCAGGTGCCCAGTTCCCATACGTTTGGTGGGCCTATTTGTCTTCAAGATGTTGTTCCAGGTTCTCATGTATCGTGTGAGTGTGTGCACAGGTATGGAGGGCACAGGTGCTCCCAGGAAAGTGTGTGCTCACTTAGGAAGCAGTCAAGCGTGCGGAGTGCTGCAAGGGCAGACCCAGAGGCCACCTGTTCACCTCTGGGGAGTTTGCACAGCTGCTGTGGGTCCTGGGCGTGTCCCCAGATTGCCCTTAAGTAGGCAGTGCTTGTCTCCATGGATCTCTAAGGCCTGAGAGCAGAATATTGGGGTGAATTTATGCCTGCTTCATGGAGGGGGCAGCATGGGATGGGGTAGCCAGGCCTGCGGTGGGAGGCTGTCTTCCCACAGCTAAGAGCTCTGCTCTGTTGGTGCCAGCACTCTGGCCTTTGAGAGCCTTCCTAGTCTTCAGACACACATGCTTGGCTTTCATATGTCTTTTCTCTGGCCTTGCCATCCAGTCCCTCTGTGTTGGTGCTTCTCCCAGGGACACCCAAGGGTAGCTGGAGCAGGGCCACACCTGCAGCGTGACTAGGAAGTGCACTACAGAGCTGAGCCCTGTGTCTTGCAGGTTGTGTAGCCTGACCCTGAAGAAACTGGCAGTGCTCCGGGAACTGGAGAAGGGACTCCTGTCCGTGGTGATCGCCGTCAAGATGCAGGTTTGTGACCCTTCATCGCACAGCCACGAGTGCGGCCAGCTGCACTTCTCACATGCTTCCTGGAGTATTCTCGAAGACCCTCCCCCACTGAGCCACCCACCCAGAGCTTTGTTACATGCTCAGCCAGGCTAGCAGGCTTGGGCAGGAACAAGAAGAGGCAAGACTTGAGGTCTCTGAACCTGCCCCACTGTTTTGTCCACCTCTGATGGCTTCCTTGGGGCACCTGTAACTGGATGAGCTTGGAGCCCACCCTTCTAGGGGAGAGCATCCCTGGCCCACCAGATGTGTCCACTAGCCCTTTGGGCTGCCTCTGCTATGTTGGGGATTGCCAAGTTCCAGGTCCACTCTCGGGCCAGGATGTGGAGCTCATATGGAGCGCCTGGTGCACCTTTACTGATAGCCCTTCAAGGTGTGTGGTGTATGCAGGGCAAGTGGCAGGCAGCCTCACACCAGGCCGTATGTGCCTGGTAAAGGGGACACCTGTTTATTACTGACCCCTGACTCTCTACCAGTATTGGGTCCTGATGAGGTAGCCCATGTTTGGCCCCACCCATGGCACTGGACACATTCTAGATCTGTTGTGACAGTGTGCTGAGCCTTATCCCTGGGCAAGACTTTTATCTATCATTCGGAGTCTCCATCACTCAGAACCCTCCTATCCATGCAAGACCCTCCCATTTTGCCCTGAGATGAGGCCTGGCTTCTGTTTATGGTGAAGCTCTGGGACACCGCTCTCCCTGGAGGGGCGCGCGTTCTTGGCATCTATGCAGGCAGGCAAGTCACCACCTGCTTGGCTTTCTGCCAGACTTTGCCCTCTATCACCTGCACAGTTTGGATCTGTCTTAAATGTTTGCTGCTTTTCCTGTCCCTGTGGCAGTGTCTTTTTTTAAGTGTCATGCCTTGTTGGCCGACACACCCACACCTGTGCACTGGCCTTAAGGAGGCTGTCAGTGGCCTGTGCAGTGCTTTGCTCACTGTTTCTGGCAAGAGCTGTTCTTGATCTTGCTGTGCCTGGGAAGGACCTATTGGCAGAGTCAAGTTTTAAGGGTCCTGACAAGCATTCCTGTTCATGCCACCCAGTGAGGCCTCTGTCGTGATAGCTCAAGAGTGCTGGTGTAAGGATGCGCTTAACTGGTTCACTTTAACATGCCTGAGATTAGAAGGCTGTTTCCTTGCAGGGTTCTAAACGTATCCTGAGATCACATGAGATTGTGCTGCCTCCCAGTGGACAAGTGGAAACTGACCTGGCTTTGACCTTCTCTCTCCAGGTAAGCCTTCCACCTGGGACATGAGGACTCTCCCTCGTCAGTGCTCTAAGTAATGAACCTCTCCTCCGTAGTGCCCCGAGTGATGGGCGCTTCTGTTCAATGCCCTGGAGGTGGGAGGTGATAGTTTCATTTCCTCTGCAGTGCCCTGAGTGATAGATGTGCCCTGGTTAATCCCTTGGGTATGAGGGACACACATATTTCCTTATCAATCTCCTGGGTGACGGGTCTACCCTTGTCAGTGTCCTGGATGGTGGCTGTGCCCTTGTCAGAGCCACCTGTGTTCTCTCTTACTTTGATCTTCTCTTGATCAAAGTTTGTCCTTAAACAGTTAGAAACTCTTACTAGTTTACTCCCCCTCGCATAATAAAGACAGTGGACTGATGAGGTCTGTGTTAGTTGTTTCATTGCTGTGGCAAGGTACCTGGTAAGAAGTTCACTGAAGGGAGAAGGGCTTGTACTGCTCAGTTTAGTGGAAAGGTTCAGGAGCTTGAGGCAGCTGGTCATACTGCATCCACAGTCAGGAGGCACAGAGCAGTGATTGAGGATGCTCAGCTCACTCCCTCCAGCCTAGGACCTGTGGAGCTGCCCGCGTTTAGGCTGCATCTTCCTACCTCAGTTAACCTAATCAAGATAACATTCCCCCACCCCCACCCCACACACACACTGGCATGTTTGTTCAAAGGGTAACTAGACTAGCTAATCCTGGCTGGAGCACCTCAGGGCCTGTCTTCTAGGTGATTCTAGATCCATAGTAAGCATCACAGGGACCAAATGTAGCATCAAGACAAGGTTGTTTCATTCTCTTGTTTAGTAAAGATTGGCAAGGTGTGGAAACTCAGGGATCAGAATCTTTTGAGCACCTTGAGGAGAAGGTAGACTGTTAGCTCAGGTCATCTGCTTCTGGGTTTGTGTACTACTGCGAGAATCCAGTGTATTGAAATGTAATTTATCAGCTTACACACCTGTATCAAGTACATGGCCCCGGGCTGGAGAGCTGGCTCAGAGGTTAAGAGCACTGACTGCTCTTTCAGAGGTCCTCAGTTCAATTCCCAGCAACCACATGATGGCTCATAACCATCTGTAATGTGATCTAATGCTTTTTTCTGTCAGGCAGACATACATGCAGGCAGAGAACTGTATACATAGTAAATAAATAAATCTTTTTTAAAAAGAAGAAGAAAAGTACATGTCCCATGGCTTCTGAGAGCTGTGTATGGATAAAGAGCCTGCATGGACCTGTTTCCAGAACTTACACTAGGCTCTGCTTGTGAGCCCTGTAGAAACTGCTTCCGCTGAGTGAAGAAGCCCCTGTACAAGTACCAGTCCTGAGCATATGCAACCTGCAGCAGAGATGGAACGGTTGCCTGGTAGCCTAACCAAGGAATCCACAGGGTCACCCACAGAAGGTCCCCAGCTACTCCCACATATAGGGGACTACCAGAGACTCAGGGCCACACTGTATAATGAGAAGCTGCCAGACTCTCTCCAAATGTCCCTAAACACGTGAACCCATCCCAGATAGTTTAGCAGATATGTTACCCTTGTGTGGAAGTGGGACCCCTGCCTTAAACAGAGGGCAGCCTCATGGATGTTGCAGATTCCTGAGGGTGGGCTGACGAAGGCCCTGAGGACCAAGACCGGAAGCTTCGGCAGAGTTAGCAGGCACTCCTTGGGGACCTTGCAACTATGTGGTGCATGCCGTGCTGCACCAGGCCTCAGGCAAGCTTGCTTCTGTCCCTAGTACCCCCACTTCCTGAAGAGAGAAGGCAACAAGCTACAGATCATGCTGCAGCGCAGAAAGCGGTACAAGAACAGGACAATCCTGGGCTATAAAACGCTGGCTGCAGGCTCTATCAACATGGCTGAGGTAGGTTTCCGGGCTGGTGAACAGATTTCTTTTATGTGTCTGATAGAGCATTCTCTGTGTTGTCAGAGAATCCACTGTGGCAACACTGTGTGGATACTTCAGGTCCTTAGTCTCTTGCTGCGTAGTGTGGCTGCTCCCGTACTTTAGCCAGGTGAACCCCACTTTGCAGAAGAGTGCTTGGAGCTGCCTGGCCTGCTCTTCTTCCTTAGACAGGTTCCTCCTGGATGCCCCCATCGTCTTTGTTCTGACCCAGTACCTCACATGAGCAATTGGGCTGTGCCAGCAGAAAGTGCCCCAGGAGGACGACAGCCAGAAACCCCCACACCTCCTGGAGGTCCTGGTGTTCTGGGGAGACAGGGTGGACTCCGAGGCATAGGATGCCTCTGAGCCGAGCAGCTATAGGAATAGCCCCGGAGGAAGAGGCAGCTCAGCAGTGGCCATTTTGTCCCTAAGGCGTAGAGCTTTTCTCTTTTGGAGTTCCATTTACTGTCTGGGGCAAGTGCAGCTGGGTAGGTGTCTACCTGAGGCTGGAAAGTTGGCTGCAAGCCAGGTTGTAGCACCATCCTCAACCTGAGCTACCCAGGGCTTCTGGGCTGCACAGTGCCTAGTCAACCACTGTGCATCCTGGTCTCCTCGTCCTCCTGCTCCTTGGCTTTGCCTAAGCATCCGAACCTGCTACGTCTGTCTCTTGGAATGTCCCTGCCATCCTGGCCTAAGGGTGTCCCTCCAATTTCCTAGGTAGCTGCTCGAATGACCATAAGGTGCCCCTGCTCTAGCACCTGTGGTGTGAAAATTGCATGCTGCCAGTGGCCCATCACTCATAAGGCTCCTCTCACTCACTGCCTAGAGTTCCTCAAATCCCACTCCTCACTCCCTTCTTTGGCCCTCCTCTACTCTTTACCCTCTCCAGCTACCTTAACTTTGAAAATGAAAGGCTGGGGGGAGTTGACAGGAGGGAGGTGCCCCAGGGGGACTTGGCCTCAGCCCTGTGCTGTGGTAACTCAGCATCCGTCGTCTGTCACCAGCTCCTGATGGGCCATGTGGTTCCTGAGTGGTACAGAGCTGCTGAGTGGGAACTGCTACTCTCTAGGGCTGTGCCTAGCCAGTCACATATAACCTAAGATGTTTCCAGAAGCCCAGCTGTAGCCAGGGCAGCCCAAGGAAACATGAAGAAAAGGACTGGCAGCAAAGCAGAGCTGAAATATTCACAAGCCCGTTGGCCTGTGCCCATCTGACTGGGACCATACCTGGCCCAAAAGTCACTTTTTTTTTTTTTTTTTTTTTAAGATTTATTTAGTTATTATGTGTACAGAGTTCTGCCTACATGTGTGCCTGGACTCCGGAAGAGGGCACCAGATCTCATTATAGATGCTTGTGAGCCACCATGTGGTTGCTGCGAATTGAACTCAGGACCTTTGGAAGAACATCCTGTGCTCTTAACCTCTGAGCCATCTCTCTAGCCCCCCAAAAGGCACTTTTTAGGTGAAGCAACTGGTACAGAATATGCTTCTGACTTTCCAGGTTCCATCTTAGCGCCTGAGCGCGCACGCGCGCGCGCGCACACACACACGCACACACACACACACACACACCACTGTAGAACCAAGTAAGAGAGGTTTTCCTTCCTGTATGCCCTGTGTGCACTTGGCATATGAAGGCCCCAGCATTTGGCATAAAGCTGCTAGCCTGCCTTCCTGATCTGGTTTCTGCAATGTTGGTAAAAACAAATGTGAGTATCCTTAAAATTTATTTGAGGCAGGGTTTCTCTGTGTGGGCCTGGCTGTCCTGGACTCGCTTTGTAGACCAGACTGGCCTCGAACTCACAGCATTCCTCCTGCCTCTGCCTCTCAAGTACTAGCATTAAAGGCATGCGCCACCATGCCCGGTGCCAGGTGTTGTTGCTTTTTTTTTTTAATCTATAAATTTTTAACATTTAAGAGGATGGAGAGATGGCTCAGAGGTTAAGAGCACTGACTGCTCTTCCAGAGGTTCTGAGTTCAATTCCCAGCAACCACATGGTGGCTCACAACCATCTGTAATGTGACCTAATGGCCTCTTCTGGCCTGTGGGTGTAGATGCAAGCAGTGCACTGTATACATAATAACATTTAAGTCTGATCAAATGACCCTAAAGCAGCTTTGTATGTGCGAAGACCCTCTCAGGGCTAGATCTACCATCTATAGCTGCTTTTGTTTTTTGTTTTTGTTTTATTTATTTTTTTTTTTTAAATTATTTATTATGTATACATTGCTCTGCCTGCTTGTAGCCCTAAAGGCCAGAAGAGGGCATCAGATCACATTATAGATGGTTGTGAGCCACCATGTTGCTGGGAATTGAACTCAGGACCTCTGGAAGAACAATCAGTGCTCTTAACTACTGAGCCATCTCTCCAGCCCCTATGGCTGCTTTTGAGGCAGTGTCAGGGCCAGGACAATAGTGAGATCAGGACTAACTCCTGCTGTTCTTGGTAACTTGCTGAGGCTGTTAGGACAGTCAGCCAGGGCCTTGGCACTCCGGCCAGCCAGGCCTGGTGGGCTCCTCGTGCCTTGCAGACGTGCCCATTTCTCTTTGATGTCTATTCACACGAGTCTTTAGACATGTGGTTCCCCACAGTTGGGTAGCTGCTACTGAGGTTCCCGGGCTGGACGGGGGACAGGGGTGAGGGGAGCCTGAAACTATTTGAGTGACTTCCAAGGGGCAGCAGGGGTGCCAGAGTTGCTTGGTCTATAGATAAACTGCTCTGTCTGCTTATAGCCAGAAACACCAAGCCTGCCACTGCCTTCTCCACTCAGGCACCTGCAGCCCCTGGGCTCCTCTGGTTTCCCTCTGCAAGGGGTGTCCTGTTGTTGAGTGTTGGAGCTCTCTGGGTGGGAGCCTTCCTGATGTCTAGAACCATGCCCCACAGGTGATGCAGCACCCCTCCGAGGGCGGCCAGGTGCTGAGCCTCTGCAGCAGCATCAAAGAGGCTTCTGTCAAGGTAGCTGAGATCTGGATCGTCTCCCTGTCCAGCCAGCCCATCGATCATGAGGACAGTGCAATGCAGGCTGGCCCCAAGGCCAAGTCCACGGGTGAGTCACTGCACCTTCCTTGCTCTGCCGTGCTCTGTCCATGCCACTTCTGGCCTGCGTGTGTAGGAGGACTGTCCAGGGTGGTTGGAGAAGGCAGGGTGGGATGGGAAGGGGCTGCTGGGTTTTTCTCTAGCTAGAAGCTTTTGGGGAAAGTTGTGTGTGCTATTGAAGTTCAGTCACAAGCTCTGTGCACCCTCAAGATGTAGGTGTCATGGGGTTTATCATGCAGCCTTTGAAGCTCCAAACACTCAGTTTCTGATGTGGGGCAAGTGCTCGGCAGCCATCGTCTACTGCTGCTGTCACACTGAGGTCACTGTATTTGCCCCTCTCTCATGCTCCAGCAACCCCGTAGCCTTGTGGCCTGCTACCCTGAGGCTCTTGGCGCTCAGGGCCACAGCACTGAGGGCTATCTCAAGTAGACCCGGGGCTCCTTCCCCACAGCTCCCCTCTGCTCCCAGGGGACACCTGTGGTTCTGTTGCCAACTTATTGCCATGGCAGACTTATTGCCATGGCGTCAGGTGGAATCTAAAGGTACTCTCCCTTCTGTGTGCTCATTCCACAGATAACTACTCTGAGGAGGAGTATGAGAGCTTTTCCTCTGAGCAAGAAGCCAGTGATGATGCTGTACAGGGCCAGGTAACAACTCGAGCCCAGATGGGGAGGCACCTGACAGCTCCCATTCCCACCTCTATAGAGACGAGGCCCGGGACTGAAGGGGATTTCCCCGTGCTGGCCCATATGAGGTCTATGGGTCTCAAGTGCCACTTGGGATGAGAAGGATAAAGGAACTGACGTGTGGCACCTGGCTGCTTCCTCCTGGGGCTGGGACATGTCTGTAAGCAGCTCTGCATCTGCATGGCTTGGGGTGTTAGGGGCTGATGGCCAATGGTGGCCTCAGGCGCTGTCGTGTCTTCACAGGATCTTGACGAGGATGACTTTGATGTGGGCAAACCCAAGAAGCAGAGGCGCTCGATAGTAAGAACGACGTCCATGACCAGGGTTGGTGGAAACTAGTTTTACTAACACTGGGAAGGGCGAGGAGGGTGGGCAATGGCTGGACGGCTGTGGGCAAGAGGGCAGACAGCCTCTCACATACGGCACGAAGGATTCCTAGAGCTCCCACTTGCCTGCCTGCCTAGCATCTGGCTGTTACTAGTCAAAAATGGGCGTAAGCCAGACAGGGACGCCTTCCGGCTGCCATTTTCCCACCACACTCCAACTTCATACGGTCCTGGAGGCCTGGGTCTGGAGTGAGGCTGGGACAGCCGCCTCCAGCCCACGAAGCTGCAGACCGTTGGGTGTGCTGTGTCCCTGTCGCTGCAGTGCCAATTCGCCGTCTGTGGGGCCGGTTCCATTTGGGGGGGCCTGGTCTGCCAGCAGATATTAAGCTGTTAGGCCTTTTCCATGGAGGAAACATGAGCTAGGTAGCCCTCAGCCCATTCTCAGCCTGCCCAGTGACCAGCAGTGTGCCCTGGAGTCCCTTAGAGCACTGGGCTGACTGGCATGGGTAGCCCTTGCCAATACTGACCAGGGATAGCACCGCCAGCCTTTGGCAGGTGTGAGAGGGAGGCTGTGGGCAGACAGTGGCCACAGGCAGCAGCATCTGGAGCTCTGGGGCAACTTGAGGGGCCATGCAGGAAGAGCTTTCCCTGGCTCTGTAAGGGTGGCTGAGATGACCTGGAGACACTGCAGCCAACAGTGTGAACATCCTGACTGAGCTCATAGCTCACATATTCCACCCTGTGCTCTACTGAGTGCCTCCCACAGGGTGGCAGTCTCCTGAAGATGAGGCCAGGCCTTCCCTGGGAGGTGGTGCTGTGGGAGGGCTCTGGACAGCCTGGAGAGGACTGCCCAGCCTCCCTGTGCCCTCCCTGGTTGCCCCTCAATATGGGTAGACCATCAGATCCCCCAGATGTTTTTGAGCCTGGCCTCAGTTTGTGCTTTCAAACACTAAGAGTGTGCACATGGCTGCATGTAAAAGCTGCATCCAGTTCACACTCCCATAGTGTGTGTGCGTGCGCGCTGTGTCTCCTCCTCTCCCTCATTACTGAGGCCAGAGTGCAATTCCTTGCTGTGTCCCAGGAATGTGGCCTCTCCTCACGTCATTTCTGATGTGAGACTCTGTGCTGCTTGTCTTACAGCAACAGAACTTCAAGCAGAAGGTGGTGGCGCTACTGCGCAGGTTTAAAGTGTCTGAGGAGGTGAGTGGAGCAGGCTCTGCACAGCTGCTGAAGCCACCCCACCCCACTCCCCACCCCATGTCATGCTGGGCAACAAGCGCTGAAGCTCCAGGCCACTCTTGGTTCTGCACTTACCATCTGGGGGGCAGGGAGGGGTGCCCTCTGCCTGCGAGCCTGGATGGCAGTCGTGAGAGGCCAGCAGTTGTGGACTCCGCACCTGTGGAAAGACCGGCAGGAGGCTGATCACTGGTTTTTATAAACTCACTATTTGGAGCGCAGTCTCGGGTTCATAGAAGAAGTAGGTAGAAGGTACAAGTGTCCACACCCCAGTTTTAGGTATTGAGTTTGTTCATAATCCAGAGAAAATCACAAAACAGAGTTAAGATTCTGGTCCCACAGTAGAGAGGGGACACTTGGGTGTTTGATCCTCCAAGCATGCACCTACCTTGTAAATCCATATTTGGAAGGGCCACACCCAGAGCAGCAGGGCTCCAGTTCAGCCCTGGCACCAACACCTAACAGTTGCTCTTCACATGTGCGGGCACTGAGGGTGGCCCTTCTCAGCCATGGGGCTTTCTGTGGGGCCAGGACCCATCCTGGAACATCACCAGCCTGTCAGTGGAATAGCCTCCAGGCCCTAAACCTTGAAGCTTGCGTCTCTCAGAGAGACAGACCCAGACTAGCTCAAAGTGGGCACTTAGCAAGGACCATGCAGGCTTGCAGCTGGAGGCAGGTGGATCTTGACCTTGAGTTTCCTATTCACCAAGCAACAGGGTTGAGTCTCAAAATAAGCCTGATATACACGGCTTTTGTTCTGGCTTCTGAGACTCAGCCTAAACTTTTCCAGGACATTGGTCAGGGAAAGAACTTTTTTGTTTTCATAGAAATAATCTCCTACATTTGTATAGAATTCATGCGCATTACCAACCCATGTGGTCTATCCCTATCTGCTCTCAGGCATTCCCTCTTATGCAAGGAGAAGACCCCCATGTCTCAGCACTCCTAGTCACTGCTGCTGGGAGCTGTGCATAGGCACGGATGCTTACTCACAATTCACAGAACTGTCCCAGAATGTGCAGTCACCAGTCTGAGGCTGTAGATTATCTTAAACAACCATTGTTGTGCTATAACTAAATGTCTTGGTCTTTGTAACCAAAAAACAGTCAAGGGCTGGAGAGACAGCTCAGCAGTTAAAAGCACTACTGGTGGGTTGCTCTTCTAGAAGATCTAAGACCATTTCCTAGCATAGACATGGCAGCTCACAGCCATCTGTAACTCCAGTTCCTAGAGATCCAATGCCCCCTTCTGGCCTCTACATATGTGTGCCTCTGTGTGTGTGTGTGTAATATATATGTGTATATTTTTTTTTCTCCTATCTGAAGAGGGCTGGATCTTCATAGGCAGTGCGGCATCCTCACGTCCTCACACAGTGGATGGGAGCAGTGCTTTCCAAAGGCATGCCTCTTATAGAATTACCTTGAAGGTTAAGTTTGAACATAAGAATTTTAGGGGCTACAAACATTCAGACTAAAACATTCTGCTCCTAAAACCCAAAATGTATTCTTTCCCTCACAGAAAATGTATTCATTCTATCCCAACAGTCCTTAAAATTGTAACTCACTCTAGCACCAATCCAGATTCTTAAATACTAGAGTGCCTATGACTGCTTATGTCAGATGTGGCAAGCAGCACTTGTCCAGGTGTGAGCAAGAAGTCCACATTTCTGCAAACTTTGGTAGTTGGCACCTATAGGTGCTGCAAAGATTGTTCTCCCGTGCTGTCTGAGGGGCTGTTATTGCTGCCTGTGCCCTGTGAAGACACAGCTTTGTGTCTGAAGAGCAGCGACTTGAAGCTGTACTGTGCTCAGGCCGTCAGCCTGGAAACATCTGTGGGTCATCTCCTGCATCCCATGGAGCAGCTCCCCCCTCCCTCTGTCCATACTGATCATCTCCTGCATCCCATGGAGCAGCTCCCCCCTCCCTCTGTCCATGCTGATCATCTCCTGCATCCCATGGAGCAGCTCCCCCCTCCCTCTGTCCATACTGATCATCTCCTGCATCCCATGGAACAGCTCTCTGCCCCACCCCCATCCATACTGATCTCTTTGAATTTCTTGTGGCCAAACATACTTTTTTTAAAAAAAGACTTATTTATTATGGATACAGTGTTTCACCTGCATGTACGCCTGCGTGTGCACCAAAACTCAGTATAGATGTTTGTGAGCTTTCATGTGGTTGCTGGGAACTGAACTCAGGACCTTTGGAAGAGAAGCCAGTGCTCTTAACCTCTGAGCCATCTCTCCAACCTGGCCAAACATACTTTCATTTTAAAACATATTTTTAATTGTGTGCATATGTGCACATCTGTGTGGAGTTTGTGCACGTGACTGCAGTACCCACAGAGGGCAGAAAAGGACACTGGATTCCCTGGGGCTGGAGTGCAGACTTGGGAACTGCCTGACTTGCTTGCTGGGACTGAGCTCGAGTTCTCTGTAGGAGCTCCTACTTTCCTTTTTACAACCTGGTCTAGCTGGGACTTTTCCAAGTCTTTAAGATCTGTTTCTTTTCTGATTTTATCTCATTTTCCCCCTTGCATTTTACTGTAAACTGCCAGGAGAGGTCACATGGCTCTCTCTAAGTTGGAGGCTTATGTTGCCAGATGCCTTGTTACCATTTAGGAGCTTTATGTTCCACAACCTCCTGGACCTGCACCCTGCAGGTTTACCAAACTGCTTCTCCTTTGTCATAGGTGACCTTTCCTCCCGTCCCCAGAACTACACTTTTTCCTTTGGGCTGCACTCTGTTTTTACCAGCATCCTGCTCTACCCATGTGCACAGTGGCTCCCTGCTTCTCTGCTGGCTTCTGCCTCTGTTAGGGTTGCCGTAGCTGATCGTCCTAGGCTGAGTAATGGAGCAGCCAGTGTGTCCTGCTCATGTTTCTGGTGTCTGGAAGTCCAAGATAAGGGCGTAGCAGGTTCAGAGTCTGGGGAAGACCTGTTCCCCAAGGACAGTGTTTGTGTGTCCTCCCATGAGGGACAGAAGGAGCTTACTCCCTGCAGCTCTCTCAGTGGTCACAAATCTCCATGAGAAGTCCACCTCATGCCTGAATCACTTCCCAGAGCCTGTTCAACATGGCGCTTACAAGTTTCTCTTGATTGATACTCTGACAACATCTTGGTGGGAAACACACCTCCAGACTAAACACACCCTAGATCAGGGCTGGGAGAACTCAAATGTGGCTCTGCCAGGCCAGGGGGACTTTTTGGGAGAGAAGAGCCCCATGTCTTGGTTGACAGTATGGTAAACAGGGCCTCATGTGCTGTCCAATTTCCACGTCTGTTTCACAAAGCGTGAGTACTGTGATCTTTTGTTTGTTTTCGAGACAGGGCTTCTCTGTGTAGTTCTCGCTGGACTCACTTTGTAGAGCAGGCTGGCCTCAAACACACAGAGATCCACCTGCCTCTGCCTCCCCAAGTGCTGGGATTACAGGCGTGCACACCACGCCCAGCTGAGCACTGGGTTCTGAACACACTCTTGACAAGCCTGTTCACATAGAAAGGTAATCACACCCTGAGGTGACTTGAGGTCTTTGCGAGGTGAATACTTCCTGAATTAGAGTAGTAAACAAAAAGCTGTTTGGAAAATGGCTCCTTGAGAAGAGTGCTTGCAGGCCGGGCATGACGGCGCACACCTTTAATCCCAGCACTTGGGAGGCAGAGACAAGAGGATCACTGTGAGTTCAAGGCCAGCCTGGTCTACAACGAGAGTCCAGGACATCCAAGGCTACACAGAGAGACCCTGTTTCGAAAAACAAAAAAAAAAAACAAAAGTGGATAAGAGTGCTTGCTGCACTAACATGAGGACCTGAGCTTGGATCCCAGCGCTGCCTAAAAGCTGATGTGCTGTGTCCACTGGTGAGCTTGGATCCCAGCACTGCCTAAAAGCTGATGTGCTGTGTCCACTGGTGAGCTTGGATCCCAGCACTGCCTAAAAGCTGATGTGCTGTGTCCACTGGTGAGCTTGGATCCCAGCACTGCCTAAAAGCTGATGTGCTGTGTCCACTCGTGAGCTTGGATCCCAGTGCTGCCTAAAAGCTGACGTGCTGTGGCCACTTGTGAGCTTGGATCCCAGCACTGCCTAAAAGCTGACGTGCTGTGGCCACTCGTAACTGCAGAGACAGGAGGATCACTGGGACTTGTAGTCCACCTAGTCCCGCCAACAGTGAGCTACGGGTTCAGTGACAAACCCTGTCTCAAAAAATAAGAGGAGTTGGGGAAGATATTTGATACCAGCTTCTGTCCTGTGAACACGAACACACACAAACACACACACACACACACACACACACACACACACACACACACACACACACACACACGGGGTGGGGTGGGGTGGGGTGCGGTGAACAAACAGAATAGGATGTTTTGGCAATTAAGTGTTCTATGGCACCGTTCACCCCCTCCTGGTTGTTTTCCTTCACATCCCCTTTTGTTAGCCTTCAACTAATAGCCAAGTAGTGGCACAGGCCTCTGTGGGGCCTTCAAACATGTCAGCATTGCTTTAGGTCTTAGATTCGGAGCAGGACCCTGCAGAACATGTCCCTGAGGTGGAAGAGGACCTGGATCTTCTGTACGACACGCTGGACGTGGAGAATCCCAGCGACAGTGGCCCTGACATGGATGATGATGACAGTGTCCTTAGTACCCCCAAGCCCAAGCTCAGGTAAGCTGTACCAGGTTGAAACTGTCACTTCCAATAAGTCTGAGCCTAGACAGAAGGAATTCTGAACAGCCTGGCAGTATCTAGAATGGTCTGGGTCAGTTTGAGTTGATTGTGACCGTGTTTAGCCCTAGGGCACCATGGACTTGGAAGGTTGTTATAGGGTAAACCAGGGACATCATGAGAAGAGACAACATGGGGTGAGTCCAAGGCTATGGCGCATGATAGAGCCAGCTGGCTTTCCCCCAATGACCAGAAGAAAAGCATGCCACAGGAGCTAGGACTGAAATATTTTCCCAGGCGGAGTATTTCTCAGGGTGAGTGGGAGCCATGTAAACAGACCACAGAGCTTGCACATCCATTGGTAACTAGAGGCAGGCAAAACCGTCTGGAGGTGGGGAGAGGGCTTGAGCTAGAAGGTTCTTTCTGAGGCCAGAGCTTGGTCCATAGGGCAGGCTGCAGAGAAATGAAGGGTCCCAGGGTGTCCCCGCTGCCAACAGGCCTGAGGTATACTGGAAACTGCAGGGTCTACCGTACAGGCAGCAGAAGGGAGCCCCAGCTAGTGCCCCAACTTGGGTTGGCTGGGAGGGTAGCTGGCAAAGCCTGGCCTAGGACAGAAAGAGAAAAAAGAAAGCAGGCCATTCCCCACGCAGGTACTGGGGCCTGTGGGGCCTAGAGAGGCATAGCCCTCAGGACAAGTAGTGTGTGGACTTCCGTCTAGTGTAGCTACTGAGGACAGGCAGACTCAAGCGATTCCAAAAAGTTATAGACCCCTCATCTTTAAGTTTTTAACCTGGACAGTACAGAGAAGACCCACACACAAGACATTAGGATTTCTTTTCTTTCTTCTTCTTCTTCTTCTTTTTTTTTGGTTTTTTTTTTTTTTTTTTTTTTTTTTTTTTTGGTTTTTTGAGACAGGGTTTCTCTGTGTAGCCTTGGCTGTCCTGGACTCGCTTTGTAGATCAGGCTGGCCTCGAATTCACAGCAATCTGTCTGCCTCTGCTTCCTGCATGCTGGGATTACAGGCGTGCACCACCACGCCTGGCTGAAATTTGGATTTCTTTTGTCGTGAAGTTAATTAACCATAACATCCAGAAGGTCAGGCAGCATGACACTTAACAGTGTGTGCATTGCTGCTGGATTGGCTTCTCAGGCCTGTAATCTCAGCATTGGGGAAACTTACAAAACTAGTTTAAGGGCAGCTTGGACTATAGAACAAGACACTGTTTCAAAAAGAACCAAATCAAGTCCAGTGTCTAGGTGTCCTGGTTCTGGGGTGCCATCCTCAGACCTCCACCTTGTTCTCTGCCTCCATCTCGCTGGGCTCAGGGCTGGGTGTTAAACTACTGTTTGGGGCACATCCTCTAGGTCGAGCGAGCTGGTGTTCCTCCTGCTCCTCCCTGTGGTGCTTCCCGCCTCACATCTTCTGTTTCAGGCACGAGTGTGTTCTCTGCTGTAATGTAAGCGCTACTGAGCGCACATTGGGTCCACCCAGAGTTCAGCCCCTGCCCATCGTGAGCTCCATGACCCCTGGCCAGCTCCTGCCTGCAGGGGCCACACAGGTGCCATGCTGTGCCTCCAGGTCACCCATATGGACACGCGATGTCCTGCCGGCTGTTGTAGCTTCAGTTCTTTGACATCCCTTGGGTTCTGCTTTCCTCATCACCTTTTTCTTCACTCACATTTTGTCTGCTGAAGGTTGATTTGCTTGTCGGGAGCTGGCCTGGCTGATCTAGAGCCAGGGCTCTGCTGGATCAGTCAGGCGTGGGCTGCTGTAGCCTACTTGGTGTCAGGTCATCTGTGCTGGTCTGGAGTGGTCTGAATGTGTCTGGAATGGCTTAGCTGTGCTGGACCTGCCCTTGATGCCCCTGTGCTGTTGAGAACGATCTTCTGATATCTGTGGCCTGGTTGTGGATCTCAAGGTTCTCCACGGGGCTGTCTTAGGAGCTCATGGCTGTGAAGAGACATCATGACTATAGCAATTCTTATAAAAGGAAAACTAATTGGGGCTGGCTTACAGCTCAGAGGTTTAGTCCATTATCATCATGGTGGGGAGCATGGCAGCGTGCAGGCAGCCCTGTGCTGGAGACAAGCTGAGGGATCTACGTCTGGATCGGCAGGCGGCAGCAGGAGACTGTGTGCCACGCTAGGCATAGCTTAAGCATAGGAGACTTCCAAGCCTGCCCCCCACAGTGACATACTTCCTCCAACGAGGCCACATTTACTCCTACAAGGCCACACCTTCTAATAGTGCTGCTCCCTGTGGGCCAAGCTTTCACACACATGAGTGTGGGAGTCCTATCCAGCCCACCACCGTGGCTATCTCCATTGAGCACTGAGTCATCCAGTGCTGACACCCAATCTCCTTGTGTTGTGGACAGCCCCACCTTTGGTGAATGCCACAGCAGAACGGGTTTTCTTCTCTTTTAAAGTTGCATTTTTTCCAAGGGGGGAGGGTTGCGGCATGCATGTGCCATAGCATGAGAGCGGAGGTCAGAGGACAAATTGCTAAGGTTACTTCTTCCCTTTCCACTATGTGGATCCCAGGGATCAAAGCCAAGTCTTATGGCTTAGCTCATCTCATCAGCCCCGGAACACACAGTTTTTTGCTGCTGACTTCACAGCCAGGGCAGGATCTGCACCTGCCTGGAGTTTAATCACTCCAGAACCCCACCATGTGTGTAAGGTTCCGTTGGGAATGGATGTTTAGTCACACGGTTCTTCCACAGCGTGTTTTTTTGGATGTAGCCCTGTTCTCTTGTTAAATTCCATGCTGCTTGCATTCTCTGTGTGGTGGGTTGAACCTCATTTTCGATGTCCGGAGGATCTTGGGACACGATACCTACTCCTTCCTCCTTCCAGACCGTACTTCGAAGGCCTGTCTCACTCCAGCTCACAGACGGAGATAGGAAGCGTCCACAGTCTCCGGAGCCACAGGGAGCCTCCCAGCCCGGTGAGTACGGCCATTCTGTGCAGTGCTGGGCGCGTGGGCCAGGCTGGCCGTGCTCATGCTTCTGGGCTCCCAGAAGTAGACATCCTCGTTCTACAGCACAGCCCAATTCCTGTCCCCAGGCGGATGTACCTGAGAAGACGAGATCCCTGGGAGGCAAGCAGCCAAGTGACAGCATCTCTGACACGGTGGTCCTTGTAAGCAGGCCTGGGGTGCATTCACCTGTCCCTGTGCAGCAGACATCAGTCATACAGTGAACTCCACATGGAGGGCTTTGTGTTCATATACTCTGAAAACGTGTGTACCAGCCTCAGGGGCGGCCAGGCTGCCTCATGGTCAGGGCACCCTTGGTTCACCCTCCGTGGATAATGGTCGGGTAGCTCAGGCAGATGTCAGCGTCCCTAGCCTTGCTATCAGACCTAGGCCTTCATGTCTCTCAGATACGGTGTGGATTGAGTGGGGTTTCCAGCAGGTTCGGTGCTGATCTCTTAGTAGGGGTTGGGCCATGAGCTATGGCAGAAGAGGAGTACCTCTCCTCTTGCCTCCAGGGGCAGCATGTGATTGTGCCTCACGCAAGGCCTTGGGTCAAAGGAAACCCAGGGCCTTATCCCAAAACAGAGGCACGTAGGTAGGAGAAGCATGGTAAATGCTTCTGCGTTTGGTGCATATGGCTCCTTCTCAACCCATCAGAGTACGCCAGCCCCCCGGGAACCATCAGGGCAACCTGAGGATAGTCCAGAGACTGAGACCTCTACCCTGGATGTGTTCACCGAGAAGCTGCCGCCCAGCGGAAGAATCACCAAGACCGAGTCACTTGTCATCCCCTCCACCAGGTGTGGGCTTGTGCTGAGAGACTGTGTACCCCTTTGGGGCAGGGTTGTGGGAAGCTAGGTATTTGGGCCAACTCCAGAAACTGCAGGTGGGACCCCTACCCAGTCTGTCAATAGCAGCTACCTCTGGTCTTCTGCTGGCCTACAACCCTAAGGCCAGTGTGCCCGAGAGGTACCACCTACTTCCATGCTGCGGAGGGCTCAGGGTACTGGGGAGATGGCGGTGTCGCAGCACAGTGTGCAGCCTGCAGTGAACACATGGCCTTCCATTCCAGCCGTTCTCCTCTGTCTTTCCTGGTCTCTAGCAGGTCAGAGGCAAAGCCAGCTGGCCGCCGGGGCCGCAGCACATCACTGAAGGAGCGACAGCCAGCTCGACCACAGAATGAGCGGGCCAACAGCCTGGATAATGAACGCTGTCCAGACACCAGGAGCCAGCTGCAGGTTAGGGTGGGAGCTGGGGGAGGGTGCTACCCAGACAGAGCAAAGAAGCCTAGGGGCCCTAGGACCAGGCAAACATGGAGGGCATGCTATAAAATTCCCTGCAGACAAGCCGGTCACAGGTCCTCTTGTCAGGAAGCCTATTGACCCGGGGCAAGTTCCAGCCATACAATTGCTCTCCCTGAATTAGAGCCACCCAACGTGTGGACACGCTACAGTTAGGGACCTCCATGCTAGGTACTGCCTCCGTGCCTGCTTGGGGGTATGGAGTACTGAGGCCCAGTGCTCAGAGTTGAAAGGCCAGGGTGCTGCGCCTCCTCGTGTGGACACCTCAGTGTCTCTAGATTCCCAGGAAAACTGTGTATGACCAACTGAACCACATCCTCATCTCTGATGACCAGCTCCCTGAGAATATCATTCTCGTCAACACCTCTGACTGGCAGGGACAGGTAAGGGGTACAGCCACATGCCCTGCCCTCTCCTGGGGAACTGAGGGTTCATACGGCCTGAGGAACACCAGTCTATGCTGCGGCGGGGTGCATGACCATCAGAGCTGCCTGGATGTTTGTGGCCCCTGTGGGACCTGTGATGAGGGTGGATTGGGACTCCCAGGTGCCATGCCAAGGTCATTGTCAGATTCTCCCCTTCTAGTTCCTCTCAGATGTCCTGCAGAAGCACACACTTCCTGTGGTGTGCACCTGCTCGGCCGCTGACGTGCAGGCCGCCTTCAGCACCATTGTCTCTCGGATACAGCGATAGTGAGTCGCCCACGCCCCCCTTCCCCGGGCTCCGTCCTTGGCATTCTTACCTGAGTATTTACTGGGGTCTTGCATCCTGGCCTTGCCTGCCATTTAAAGACTGGGAACATCTGATCCTGAGAATCATGGATGGTTCAGTTGTGCTGCCCGTAGACTTCCTGCAGCTTTACTCTGACCCACCAGCGGAGATCCTGAGCAGTCTCTGGTTCAGGCATATTCAGGCAAATGTTCAGCTTCCTGCCCCCCAATTCAGAACTCCTGTTGGTGGGGATCCTGGGTTTGGTAGCTACCTTGGGATTGTGAGGCAAGAGCAGCTGCATCTTAGGGGTATCAGGTTCCCAGACCTCAGCAGGGTGGTCCTGGGTCACAGTGAGGCATCTGTCTCTCTCTGCCCCACCCTCTTGGAATCGCAGCTGCAACTGCAATTCTCAGCCACCGACCCCTGTGAAGATTGCTGTGGCAGGAGCACAGCATTACCTCAGCGCCATCCTGCGGCTGTTCGTGGAGCAGCTGTCCCACAAGACGCCTGACTGGCTCGGCTACATGCGCTTCCTTGTCATCCCGCTGGGTGAGGGGCCTTGGGCTACTGGCCACCTGTGACTAACCATGGGAGACCTCAGAGACAGGGACACAGAGGGGAGAAGTACCAATATGACATGCTTCTGTTATTAAAAATTCAGTTATTTTCACTATATTGAAGAGTCTTGTGTGCCAGATATAGTGTTATGCCTGTCACCCTAGCACTTGGAAGCTAAGAAGCAAAAGTTTCAGACCAGCCAGGAACTAGGCTGTATGGTAAGACCTGTTCTTAGTCACATTCTCTTCTTCTGTTTGATAAAGTCCCTAATTATGTAGAGTGCCTTAGAGGGCAAGCTAGTCTCCAGGATGGTCTATGCTGGGTGCCCCACCACAGAGCACTCCACATGAGCTTTGGTTTCTGTCACCAAAAATTCAAAGCAGTCTTTATCGGTTGCCATGGTCCTGTGGACGTGAACACCAGGAGCCACTTGGCCTGTGCAGGTCTAACTATAAAGCACACCTGCATAGGCTTCCTTTGTTTAGCAGCCGGGAAGTTTGAAGGCAGTGCCTCACTTGGGGCCCATGTCTTATCACCCTCCTTGGTCTTCCTGCCTTCACCTTGAGCTTTCTTTCATCTTGTTTGCCTTCCCTGGTAGAGCAACAGGAAGTAGGGACTTTGTCGGAGCTCCTCCTGCAGGCCTTCGGCAGCCCACTGCAGAGAGGCCCGAGTCAGCAGGGTTGTCTGGGTTAGGCACCTCCACATGCTAATGAGTTACCTGGGGCTCCCAGGCTCCCACCCTGTGGCCAGGTACCTGGGCTCCGTGGATTACCGCTACAACAACTTCTTTCAAGACCTGGCCTGGAGAGACCTGTTCAACAAGCTGGAAGCCCAGAGTGGTGGTGAGGCCTGGGCACTGTGTTGGTGAGGGGGGATACCCATGGTGAGGGGGGATACCCACGCATCTCCAGCCCCTTACCTTGGACAAAGGGGTCTCTTCCACCCATCTCTCAGGCTCAGCCCGGGCAGGGGTCGGGGGGGTGTTACAGGGCTTCCCTCGCCCAGCCTGAGTTTTTAGCCTTGCTGTAGGATATGGGGCCATTGGGGAAGGACAGGCACGGGGCTCTAGAACAGGCCTTCAGGATTTGAGAGGGAACCCTGGCACCCTCACCTGGCACTGTTGTGGGTGGGCACTTGAGCCAGAGGCTGCTGGCAGAGTACAGAGATAGAGAAAAGCCAGAACATAGTGCCTGGGACACAGCCCAGACGCCAGCAGATCCCACCTTGTCACCATGCTGACCCTCTGCCACCTCTGCCTTGTGCAGTGCAGGACACACCAGACATCGTGTCACGCGTCACCCAGTACATCTCAGGAGCCAACTGTGCTCACCAGCTCCCCATTGCAGAGGCCATGCTGACCTACAAGCAGAAGAGGTAACATGGTGGGCTAGGGGTGGGGGTCCTGGAGGAGGTACCTGGCCCCTTGTTCCTTGTAGACTATGGGATTAGACCCTCAAGGGGCTGGGATGAAAAATCTGAGTGTGGCAGGAGCCTACCCTGAAGCCATGTCAGATCGGAACACCAGATTGGGTTTTCAGACCTTTTGTTCCTGTGCATGTTAAAATTCTACGTGCTGTAGTAAGAGGCACTTGTCCCTGTGTTCCTTGTATCTGGTTGTGTTCCTTCCAGATGGCTCCTGCACCACAGGTCCCCTGACCCTGGCTTTGGCCTCTGGGTGAGCAGTTAGATCACCATCCCATCCATTCAGAGGTGGCCAGTGCTCAGGAGCTCGGTGAAGATTGGACAGAGCGGGTCTGGTCCCAGGCCTAGATTCTTCCTCTTCAACTTAGGGAACTGAACGTATCTGTCTTGGCTCAGCCCTCTGAACATTCTAGCCTACTGCAGTCAAGGAGAGTTAAATGCACAGAGCCTAAGGCAGCAGCCTCTTTGATGTCCATGGTGCCCAGCACCCTGCTCAGAAGACACACAGACCTGTAACCAATGACAGCGAAGTTTAGAGTCTCTGTAAGCCGTACATGCCACACACCACCTTCCCCAGAGCAAACGGTAGTTGATTGAAGGCTGATTCGGTGGAGTAGGTTAGCAGAGGCCAGCCTTGCTTCCTGACTGCTCAGGGGCAAATCCACGGTACAGACCCTCCAGGAACCCTCAGCCTGACCACCAGGGGCCGTTCTGCTCCTTCCTCAGTGTGTGGACAACTTGTTGATGTTCCTGAGTGTCCTAACATGTGTGTTTTCTCTCTTGGTGGCTTTCCAAAAAAGGAAAAAGCACTTTCACTTTGACTTTACCCTGAGGTACAGCTCTCTGGCCTAATCCTCTCTGTCCCCAGGCTGGTCTTTGGGGCTTGTTTAGCAGGGTCATTCATTGCCCAAGTGCCTCTCCTCTTGCTTCAGGCAGAATCCCTGTTCACTGAAGAGCAGCTTGAACCCTTTTGTCAGGAGACCTGCAGATGGATCCTGTGTGTCTGTAGAACCAACCTCAAGGCGTTTGTGCTTCTAAAGCTTCTTGCTAAACTAAGCTGTGCTGAGCACTGGAGCTGGCGTCTGGGCTACCCCATGCTGCCCTTGCTCTTAGCACCTGACACTAGCAGTGATCTGGTACCCACACACAGCCTCAGAAGGGCGGTACCACAGTGCTGGTCCCGTGTGAGTGTGGAGGTAGGGAGGTGAAGGAGTAGGTACAGTACACAGGTACCTGCACCACTTTCTGCTCTGTAGAATCAGTACGGCCAGTGGAGGCACAGAGAGGAGCTTGTAATGTCTTCTCTATTTTCCTTGGAGAAGTAGCCAGGCTTTTGAGGATTCTGAATAGGAGTAAAGTGTTTTACTTCCCTGGGAAGGCTCTACTTTCTGGAAACCTAAGCTACTCTCAGCTGCCCTCAGAGCTACCATTTTCAATGCTGAGAGAGTCCTGCCCCACTGTCTGCCACACTTGCCTCAAGGTATCTGCTGTGGACAGTCATGGCTCCAAGGTCCTCATTGCTGGTGGTGCTGCTCTTTACTCGAGCCAGCATGAACACAGGAGGGTCCTTGAGTACCAGCTTGCTCTGCTAAACAAGCCCCTGAGTTAGGGAAAGACCAGCCTTCATACCTCTCTCCTGCCCTGAGGCTTGGCCTGTGCCACCGGCTGTGACAGGAGGGGCCTGCAGCATGCTCTGTGCTGTACTTATATCTGGTAAAACCAGGCTTGAGGAGACGCTCTGGCCCATAGCTCCCTCTCCCTGGGACGCAGTAGTGACACCAGCACTAGGTGGGCACAGGTACCTGCAAGGAACCAGTAAAGACCCAGACTTGCCTGACCTTCCCTGTGAGAGGGCTGCCAGGGAGGTGCCTGCTCTTGCTTGCCTCTTACTTGAATCTGGGAATGGAGCTTATCCTGTGGTAGCAGCCGAGCTTTCAGGTCATACTGGGACAGCACAAGCTCCAGGCTGCTGTTCTGGTGTATGTGGGTGAAATGGGTCCTCGGGCACAGGCTCTGTGTCTAGCATCATGGCAGGTCTCGGGAACAGATCAAGTGCATGGTTCTCTGACTGCCAACCACTTAACTTCCATGAGTACCTGTGCAGCAGGCCCTGGATGCCTCAGCATCCGGGCTCTTGGTTAGCCAGCTAGTGTCACTGCTGTTGCACCCGTGCCGGTGCTATCTGCATGGCCCAGGATTCAATGTGGCACCGGTGTCACAGTTGCTGTACCTATGCTGGTCCTGTCTGCATGGCCCCAGATACAGCTTGGCTTTGAGTAGCTTCTCCATGTTGCAGTGTCTCCTGTGTCTTGTCACACATGGCCTTGTGAGCCGTGCTCTGTTCCCAAGTGTCTTAGAGTGGACCACAGATAACAAGCTGCTCTGCTGTGGTCCTGGAGGGCCCTATAGAGTGTGTGAGGCCCAGTGGGTTAGAGCCCTCCATCCTGGGAGCCACCATGCTTGCCTGCTTTCTAAAACCTTCTGGGCCTGAAGTGGACAGGTAAGGGTAGGGCAGATTGGGGCCAGGAGCCACAGCATTTGTATGGACTTGAAAGAAGAGATTTCTCTTCAAAACTGCCCTCCTTAGAAAGGAAAGGAAGGCTGGGAATTTAGCCATCTCCAGTGGGCTAGCATAGCCCAAGATACCTGCCAGGTCTTTGGGTATGTGGAGGAAAGACAGAGACCCCTCTTGACGCATAGGGCTGTCTTGTGAGCACGAGTGGGAGCACTAAGAAAAGTCCTGTGCCCCACCAGGAGGATGGGCTGCCAATCCTGAAAGCTCATGCCCACAACAGGCAACCAGCTAGCCACACACCTTCCAAGTACTGCGTCCCACAAAGGTGTTAGGCTGCACCTGCTGCACTGCAACACTTGGGGGGCACTCCAAGCCTAGATGCAGAGATCTGCCTCATCCATCCATCTCGGTGCTTGGCCCGAGGAACATGAACTTCTCTGACAGATGCACTGGCATCCAACACCAATGTGAGGAAACAAGATGCGACAATCTCGAAAACCATGCAGAAGTGAGTGAAGCTCTTCAGACCAGGAAACCACTGGGGGAGGCCAGGAAGGAGTAAGTAGGACCAGCCTGCTTCAGAGCCAGCCCCACCACGAGATGCAGAAGGACACATTCTGACTGCGCATAGAGCCATGTGCCCGAGGCCGAGGTTGCGCCTTGTGGGAGACTGGGCCATTGGGGACCAGACTGGTTGTCAAGGAGCCTCCTCAGAGATGAGCCACATGGCTAGCCCAGAAGAGGGAGACAAATGATTTTTCATCTCTGTTCTTGATCTCAGACGCTTGGAATCTTCATGGAGGATAGGCCCTAACTAGCACTTCCAGGATAAGCTACTGGTTTACCAAATGCTACTCAGAGTCAAGTCCAGACAACACTTTATCCGGTCACTAATCGTGGTCAGCTATTCCACCTTGCCCCAGGAACTCTGCTCAGGCCTCGGGCTGCACTTAGTTGTTACTGTTAGAACCTAGCATTCGCACCCAGCACTTTAGCCAAAGCCTTAGACTGTAGATGGCACTGGAGTCACCAGGCTGAGGAAGAGACCTTCATGCACTGGTGTTGGGAAGGCCAGCCCTATTACTGCAGAAGGCCTGGCCTGCTGCCGAGGTCTGGATTCCATGGGACATGCATGTAGAGCAGCTTGGAAGGCTTGGAGGCCTGGCCTTTCTGTAGTGACACAGAGTACCTGAGGGCAGGTGATATGGCTGAGGGCCAGGGTGGGTAGGGCCGGGTCCCCAGGCTAAAAGCCAGCTGGGGTTGGGTGCCACAGGAGGGAGTCCTAACCGTCTATTTTGCTTCTAGCCCTGATGAAGAATCCTCTCAGAGGTTCATTCCCTTCGTTGGGGTGAGTATCACCAGCGTTGTTCACTGGGAACACAAGCCTGCCAAGATCCCTGTCACAGCAGAGTGTACCAGAGCTTATGTGTACCGGAGCCTTACTCACCGTGTGAGCCAACCAAGGACTGCCCAATTCCTCCTCATACATGCCCCTTGCTTCCTTCCTGCATCTTTTGGTTCTCTTAGTGAACACATAGCAGTGTAAACCACTTTTCTATGGAGATGTGTCAGGCCGTCAGGGTCAGCTCAGCCGGGCCCGCGCCTCCTGGCAGGTCAGCTCAGCCGGGCCCGCGCCTCCTGGCAGGTCAGCTCAGCCGGGCCCACGCCTCCTGGCAGGTCTGCTCAGCCGGGCCCACGCCTCCTGGCAGGTCAGCTCAGCCGGGCCCGCGCCTCCTGGCAGGTCTGCTCAGCCGGGCCCGCACCTCCTGGCAGGTCAGCTCAGCCGGGCCCGCGCCTCCTGGCAGGTCAGCTCAGCCGGGCCCACGCCTCCTGGCATCGGCTGAGAGACACTGAATGTGGACATGTCGGTCTCCTCGCACTTAGACTGAGGGCCAAGACTCATGCTCACTCCACTCCCACAGCCTTTTCACGGCTAGCAGAGGTGTCCTGCTGTGAGACCTCTAGAGCAGCGTAACACTTGGTCTCCAAGGCAGTGACAACTGTCTATAGCATCCTGTTCAGGGTCTTTTCTGTAGTAACAAAAGTGCCCTATGGGTACTGATATGGCGAAGACTCTGAATTTGGTGTTTTGATTTGCTGGATAGTTCAAGCCAGAGACACTTTCCCTAGTGGCCCATGCATACTGTAAAATAGCTGCTACTTCTGCAACAGTGTTTCTCTCATACCAGCATTCTAGTATGATGGATGTTTGGGACTGGCCAGTCACATGGGATTTGCCCCTTCCCAGAGCTGGGCCCTGCCCCATAGGGACCTATTTCCTCTTTTGTGGGCACAGAAGATGGGTTGGCAGCAGGGACATAGAAGTCCATCCTAGATTAGCTCCCAGCTGGGTCCCTAAGTGGGGACAATAATGCCGTCTGACCTCCCCACCTGCCTCTAGCCAGCATCCGTTACTTCCTAGGTTGTGAAGGTTGGAATTGTGGAGCCATCTTCAGCCACATCAGGTAACCTGTCCTCTGTGAGGATTGTCCGAGTGGCCCTCTGGGTAGGTGGTCCCTCTGTTCTTAAGGACCAGTGAGTTTCTACTGATTGTTCTATACTCACAAAATCCCAGATCAAGACAAACTGGGCAGTTCTCCCAGAAAAGAAAGAGAATCCCCTGCCTCCTCCCCCCATAAGCTGCTCTGCCTACCCTATTGTCCTGAGAGCTGCCTCTCCAGTCAGCTGTGGGACCAAACTAGAAGACTGTCTGACCACTGGCCTGACCCCTCTCCAAAGGAGACTCGGACGACGCAGCCCCCTCAGGCTCCAGTGTGCTCTCCTCTACCCCACCGTCTGTGTCAACACCCCCTGCGGCCAAGGAGGCTTCACCTACCCCGCCCTCCTCCCCCTCAGTGAGTGGAGGTCTGTCCTCCCCCAGGTAAGCAGCGTGGCTCTCATCTGACTTGTTCTTAGGGGACATCCACCCCTTGTGTTACCCATCTTGTTAGAGCACTGTGGGCATAGAGCAGGGTAGGTCATGTCTTCAGTGGGTCCTCCTGGGGGCAGGAGCTGCCATAAACAAACAGGACTCACTGAACCTGAAAGCACCTTTGCACGGGCTGGGCTATTAAAAGTGGAGCTGAGGGAGAAGATGCAAGAGATAGCTCTTTAGGCCCAACACAAGTGAGCCAAGTCCTACCAGGCCTCCTGGGCCTTGAGTGGATCACCTGCTCTCACCAGTCATGACACCTCTGATGAAACCACTCAGGAGAAAGAGTGCACAGGTTGCTGGGCATGGCCACAGGCACTAACAGTATCCCGCAGACAAATGGGCAGTCAGCACTGCAGAGCTTCTCACAGCTCATTGGCACTGGCCAGTGAGTTAGGGCAGGTGCTGACCATACCACCTTGCCTACAATGGCACAGTGACATGAGTGTGTGTACTTCCCTCTGCCTTTTCACAGCCAGGGCGTCGGCGCCGAGCTCATGGGGCTACAGGTGGACTACTGGACGGCAGCATCGCCTGCAGACAGGAAGAGAGACGCTGAGAAGAAGGACCTGCCTACCACCAAAAACACGCTCAAGTGCACTTTCCGGTCCCTCCAGGTCAGCAGGCTGCCCAGCAGTGGCGAGGCTGCAGCCACGCCCACCATGTCCATGACTGTGGTCACCAAGGAGAAGAACAAGAAGGGTGAGGTGGGAGTGTACTGAGCAGGGCTGGACAAGGGAGGCCGTTCTGTGGTGACCATTGGTGACAGGGATGCCATTCTCCCCACGCCCTAGCAAGTTCCCAGTAAATTCATGGTCATGAGACCACAGCTTACTCCAGAAGGGGTTGGCCATCAGACATGCTTTGACAGCTGTGGCCTCTGCGCTGTGAGGACACTGAGGTTCTGGGCAGCTTCTGGCTTCAGGTGGGACAGCAGGCGGGAGGGTGCTGTGTGTGGCCACAGCGAGAAGCTGAGGCCCAGGTGAGCAGGGCCAGCCACGTCCCCATTGGCTACTGTTCTCTCATCCTGCCTGCTGTGGGGCTCTGGCTGGCTTGGTCCAGAAGGAGCTGTGGGTCAACAGCAGAGCTCTTCTCTTCCCAGTGATGTTTCTGCCCAAGAAAACAAAGGACAAAGATGTGGAATCCAAGAGCCAGTGCATTGAAGGCATCAGCCGGCTGATCTGCACAGCTAAGCACCAACAGAACATGCTTCGGGGTGAGCATGGGACAGGGGTTGCTCTGTAGGCTGCTCGGGGAGTCAGTCCATGACCCGGGTCCTGTTTTGTTCTGTCTGTAAAATGTGAATGCAGAGCAAAGGGCCTTTCGACCTCACATGGGAAAGGCGTAATTTCGACCCTCACATGGGAAAGTGTAATTTCACCCTCACATGGGAAGGCGTAATTTCACCCTCACATGGGAAAGGCGTAATTTCAACCCTCACATGGGAAGGCGTAATTTCAACCCTCACATGGGAAGGCGTATTTTCAGCCCTCACATGGGAAGGCGTATTTTCAGCCCTCACATGGGAAAGGCGTATTTTCACCCTCACATGGGAAGGCGTATTTTCACCCTCACATGGGAAGGCGTAATTTCGACCCTCACATGGGAAGGCGTATTTTCAGCCCTCACATGGGAAGGCGTATTTTCAGCCCTCACATGGGAAAGGCGTATTTTCACCCTCACATGGGAAGGCGTATTTTCACCCTCACATGGGAAGGCGTAATTTCGACCCTCACATGGGAAGGCGTATTTTCAGCCCTCACATGGGAAGGCGTATTTTCAGCCCTCACATGGGAAGGCGTATTTTCACCCTCACATGGGAAGGCGTAATTTCGACCCTCACATGGGAAGGCGTATTTTCAGCCCTCACATGGAAAGGCGTAATTTCACCCTCACATGGAAAGGCGTATTCTCAGTTTGCTTGGCACACCGTTTGATCAGGTGCCTGCATGCATCTAACAGCCTTTCAAGTTCAAGTAATTTTTCAACCTTTTCAGTTTTTATTGGTGGGGATTTGTGAGGAGATTGCTAGAGATTGAGCCTAGGGTCTCATGCATGCTAGGCAGATGCCCTACCTTGAGCTGGATTCCCAGCCCTTCCTTCCTAAGATTGATATTTATACCTAAGTGTCTTACAGAGGCTGTTCTGTAGGAGTGCACTGAGAGTGTAGGGCTTTTGGGTCCATGTGAGTTCGGGGTCCTTGGATGGTCTTCCTAAGGCTACCTCTGGAAGTGCAGCTTTTTAAGTAGGACCCTGTGAGGTGGAAGTGGCATATATGAGCCATGCCTGGCTGACGTGTGCCTCAGACTGCCCTTACCGCTGCTCCCCTTGGGTGGTGGATCACCATGGCACTGAGTCCTGGGAGGGCAGGGGTAGGAAGGGCCTCTTAGGCTTCCCCCAGCTTCAGGATTCCCCTGCCTCCTGGCAGCCACCCACCATCTCAGGTGGCTGCCTTGCTAGGCAGGCAGATGGTCAGGTGGCCCTCTCCCACAGTCCTCATCGATGGCGTGGAATGCAGCGATGTCAAGTTCTTCCAGCTGGCTGCCCAGTGGTCTTCCCATGTGAAGCACTTCCCTATCTGCATCTTTGGACACTCCAAGGCCACCTTCTAGCCCCACCCACGGAAGGGCTGACACGGGACAGTAGAGGGGCCTATGTCCTGCTCTGTGTCAGCCATTGATGGAGAGACAGCTGTGTTTCTGTTAACACGTGGTTACTACAGAGACAGACTCTTAAAAACACAAAGAAACAGTCTTAAGTATGAATGTGCTCATAGCCCAGAAACTAAGGGGATGCTAGCTCCCTGTGGGCCCCTGAGTAACTGTGCTCTGCTTATTAACCAGAATATGTGGGCAGGTGGAAAGGCTGGTGAGAAGGGAGGTGAACTCTGCTCTCATGAAACCCCAGAACCACAAGCATAAGTGTTCTTGCTTTTGCATCTTGTCCTCTCCTGAGGTCAGGATTCTGCTTCCTTAGGGAGTAGGGAGCAGAGTACAGGCTTTGGAGTTAAGTGGCCGGAAACTGAGGGTCAAGGCTTGGTCTCCTAGCATGGGATGTTGGCCCCTGACACCCCCATGTGTGGTTCCCAATAAACTCCAGCCTCATGGCGGAGGTTTTGTAGTAGCAGATCTTTCTAATGCTCTCAAATACGTTCAACGACGTAGCTGCCAAGCAGATGTTGCTCTTGTAAAGTCCCCTTGGGCAGGGCAGAGCCAACAGGAGCTGCATACCCAGCCCTACCCCTTTGGCTCCCGTTCCACAGGCATCACTAGGCTTCTTTGGGTCCTGCAGCTCAGATCAGGTGACCCTTGCAGATTTCCCAGCATCTGGCCTGGAAATGGGAGAGGCTGCTGGGTCTCTGAGATCTGCTCTACCACGCCCTTCCACCTCCATTCTGCCCGCTGCACAGGGACGTCCAGGCTTGATTGGTCATGTGGAGTCTGAGTAGAGAGTCAGGATTATGAACTAGAGACGGGACACCAGAGTGTGTGTGTGTGTGTGTGTGTGTGTGTGTGTGTGTGTGTGTGTGTGAGAGAGAGAGAGAGAGAGAGAGAGAGAGAGAGAGAGAGAGAGAAAGAGAGAGAGAGAGAAAGAGAGAATAGCTGTGAAGGCTCCAGCAGGCTGGTCTGTCTACAGAGGCCAGACTCCCTTATAGGACTGAGTCTGTCCAAGCTCCTCAAAGCCACCTGGATCCCATTCTTCGGTTCAGCTCCATCTTCCAGCACCTTCCCACGGCGCAGGAGAGGGGTGTGCTGGCCTGCAGCCAGGGTCATCCTGACTGTACGTGTACCATCAGATTCAAGAAGAGGTCATTGCCTCAGTCCTAATTTTCTCAAGAATCCTCCTGGGGTGTCTAACTAGAAGAGTGGCCGCCTGCCTGTCTTCCCCGCCCGGAAGCTGTGGCACTCCTAGAGACCCTGGTGGTCGGTTTGGGAGCTCTAAGCTTGATATCTTAGCCTTGAGACCTTCCTAAGAGTGCTCAGAAAATTGGCAAGAGCAGGGCAGGCTGAGCTTGAGGACTCCTTCCCTTTCCTAGGATGAAAGATGGCTCAGTTTTTTGTTTTTATTTTGTTTTTTTACTTCCCCTTCCCTGACTTGCCAAACAGGGTCCATTTGTCCAGGGTAAGGGCCCTGCGCTGCTGCTGGGATCTGGGTTGGGCCGTAGTCCCTGGGCAGTGGAGTCCCTGGTGAGAGACTCTGAAAAGATCCTGTGTTAAGGAGTTAGGGCAGGCCACTGGACTTCTTGGACCTTAAGAGCCTGGTTTACCTGCCCTCGAGTCTCTTCCCAAAGGTCAACCTTGGTAGGAAAGATCTGGCCTAGACTTCTAGCCTTGAGGCCTCAGGGAGTTTAAGCTCATGCCTGAGGCAGCCCCTTTCCAGAACTCTTCCCTGTACATGCTTCCTTGATGGGTCCCAGAGGTGTGATTTCACATACACAAGAGGAGGCTGCTTCTGTTCCCCAGCTGGCCCAAGGCAGAGATGGGAAAGCCTAGCACGTGAGCACCGTGTACCCACTGCCATAGTGGTGCAAGGTGCAGACCTAGACGTGGCTTTCCCTGTGCCTCAGTTTCCCCAGTGGTTAGAGAGACAGTCCGTTTTCCTTGCCTACCTCATGGAGCTGTAATGAGGACTCAGAGAAGCACTTTTGTGAAGGATGACTAGACACCAAAGCCCCCTGACAGGCAGTGCAGTGCTGAGGACATCAGTGTGTGTCTCTCACAGGCCTTAGCTCTGAGGCATCACCCCTAGAGTCTGCCAGTCTCAAAGGTCACTGTCCGGCAACACCAGGTTCCTCTTAGGCCTGGCCGTACAGTCTGTGGGAACGCATAGTTTCACTCATTCCTGTCAATTGGGGCCCTGCCTCTACCTTAAAATCAGTCCCTGCCACCACCCTGGGTATGCAGCTCAGTATCACTGTATAAATACCAGAGCTGAGGAAGGGGGCATGGCCTTCGGCCCCCATGCAGTGGCTTGCCCTAGCCTTATCCTGCAAGCCTCACTTACTCCTCTAGCCTCCATCTCAAGTGAATTCCGCTTAAAAACGTCCTGGTTGTACTGCCCAGGGCCAGGGTACTGGACCCTCTTATTTGCTCCCCAAACCCCCAGGCCCTCCAGAGGCTGACGGCCTTGTGTGAGGATGACTCCGTCCGCTTCTGCCGACTGTCCAGCGCGCTGTGACTGACTTCCAGGATGTGTGTATGTGTTGCTAGGGTTTTTTGTTTGTTTTTCTTTTGTTTTTTAATGGAAAGCAGCATTCATGTAAATAGCTTTTTTTGGGAGCAGATGCTGATCTGTCCCATGTGACCATGTGGACGATTTCAAGGTGCTGAAGCGACACTAATAAACTGACGGCGCTCAGGCCGCCCACTGCTGTGATTTCTCTCAATGTGTTGGGGCCACGCGGTTTGAGCGCTGGGGCGCAAGCGTCATCGGGACGGAAGTGGCAGCGGAGGGCGGGGTCTGCAGAACGGAAGCTCCAGGCCGGCTCCGCCCCTCCTAGCATTCTATCCTTGGCTCCAGCTCGGATGTCTCAGGCCGATGCTGTTGGTTCCGCTCCATCTACCCGGAACCAATTGACACAGCCTCACACACTGCACTCCCGGTGTAGACCGTTCTGAGCCTAACCCCTCTGGCTGATTGTCAACCGGAACCCATTAAGCCTGCCTCATCTGTCCCAGTGCCCACTGATCCCTCCCCAGAACCCTCTGAGCGATCTATTGCCCCGCGTGGGAGCGGGTGACCCAACTCCTCACATCTCTACCGCTTCCTCTCAACTGACTTCCACAGTTTAGACCCGCGGAGAGGGTGGGAAATGAGAGCACAGCCTGGCCCTGAGCCTGGGCCTTGTGTGGGGTCGGGTCGTTGAAAATACAGAGGGGAGGCGGCCTGAGGGTGGTAGGATCCTAAGATCGAGTAGTTCGTCGGGCGGACAAAGTGCCCCCTGCACGTCAAAACTGACGAAGTGGTCGGATGAGAGCGGAGAAGGGCAGTATCTGTTACTGCTGTCCCTCGGGGGGACCTCTGATGTGGAGGGCAGTGGCCACAAGAACTGGGAAAGAAAGTCACTTAAGGGCCCCGCCCCTCCGCTATTTGGCAAGAGTGGTCAGTGGCTAGAAGGTGGCCTTAGCAGAGCCTGCCATCTGCTTCAGGGGTCTGTGGTGGCAGCCAGAGCCCCCTCAGTTCCCTTCCCGCACCTTGGCCCCAACCCTAGAAGTGCGTACTGCAGCCTGCTGTAGGTAGCGATGGATAGCAGGCAGCAGTTCCCCCAGAGGAAGATGCTACAGTGGCAGCTCGCTCAAGAGCAAAAGCAGCGGTCTCCCTCACGCGGGCCCTCAGAGGCCTCCAGTCAGCCAGACACCAAGAGCAACCCTCAGGAGGACCTGCAGACCCAAGACTGGGTAAGCAGTAGGAGGTTCTTCTGAAAACCTAGGACTGGTTGGGGAGGGGCACGGAGAACGGGCCTTTGGGACGAGAGGAGAGGGCTGAATGGGACTGACAGAAACCTTCCATTTCTGGGGCATGCCCTCTCCAACCACTCTGGCTAGGCTTGGAGGTAGACTGGCACTCCTTTCGTTTCCTCTGGTGGACACCAGGAAGGGATTGCCTGAGGTCAGGAAGAGGGTGACACATAGACCCATCTCAGCTCTCCCCAGTGTCCTTGACACCTGGACAAGATATCACTAAGTGAGAGGGACAGTGAGGTCCCCACAGCAGGGAAGTGTCCACTCTGGACAGGTGTCAGCCATCACCGCAGCCTCAAACAGTAAACGAACCCTGATCAAGCACTGAGTTGTATTCCAGGCCATGGTAGGAGAAGCCGACCCAACTGTGCACACCCTAGGACAGTCTCCAAGCAGAGGATATCACACTGTCTGCGGTATAGTGTCCACTGAGAAGAGTTCAAGGCCAGACCACTTCAGTCAAGACTGCTAAAAACTCATGCTAGTGGTTCTTAGCGCTTTGGTTATGTAACCAGCTGCTGGGCCAGGCACTAAGGTGGTATCACAAGTTCAAGGCCAGGATGAGTAACAACACACTGTCTCAAAAAACTAGCAACAACAACAACAGAGTGGTGTCCCAGAGCTGCCTGTGTGACTACCTTGTGACCTCCTCAGCAAGTTCTCCAGGACCCAGTGCTTTGAGGTTCCTTATAAAGGTGACAAGCACTCCTCAGGGCTGACCAGCAGACCCCTTGGCTTTCATGAAGCCAACGTCTCACATGGAGCATTCTAGATTATAGAGGCACTAAGGTGTCACCTGTTGGGTAAGGTTTTCTCAGGGAAAGGGGCAGATGCATAGAAGCTTACACTGGTGAGAGAATGGGGGAAGAGCTAGAGTCTTGTGGCTGAGTCAGGCTCCTGGTTGGAGAGAGTCACTTCAGCGTGCCACACCTTGACTCCTTTTGGGGTTGGCTTCCATTTGAAGCTCCTCTGCCTCTTCCCTCCACAGTTCTCAGGCCATACTAGTGTCTCTGGCCACGAGGGGTCCCCAGGCTGCCTTCCCTAACCTTATCCTGTGTCACTTTTTCTCCCTGGTGCTCCCTTGGACTGGATTGTGCTTGCCTTGGGTCTTCACTGGCTGGCTCTATCTCATGTTACCTCCTACAGAGCTCCTGGCCTAGCTAACATAAGTCCTTTGTTCTCTTACCAGCCTGGGCGCTTAGAAGTCACTTGCTCTGTAGGTTGTCTTCAGCCCACAGTGCCACTCTCAGTGCCTCCTGAATGCGGTGACCTTGGCCTGAGGCAAGGGTTGGAGAAAACCTTCCTAATAGAGGGTCCCTGAGTGTCCAGCCCAGCCACTGTACAGTACTTCTGACTGACTGGCCAGCATGCTCTGAGTACTGGAGAGGAGCAGGCAGGAAGCCTGGGGCTACTATAGGCTGAGCCACATATGGGACACCTTCCTCACCCTGCCCTGAAGCTGTGGCCTACCAAGGAGCACCCAACATACAAAGCCAGCCTCATTTGGAGACTCTGACTGTCCTGGTTAAACCAAGAGAGTCTTCCGGAATCTTACAGTATAATGGTCAGAAGGATCAGCAATGGAAGATAGCACTCACTCTTCATGCGAGCACTAAAACTTAGGAAATACACAAAACGTGCTTGAGGGGATTTTTGTTGTTGCTTTGTTTTTTTGAGACAGGGTTTCTTTGTGTTAACGTCCCTGGGTGTCCTGAACTCACTTTGTACACCAGACTGGCCTTGACAGAGATTGCCTGCCTCTGCCTCCTGAGTGCCGGGATTAAAGGCGTGCGCCACTGCCACCACCACCCCACGCCCCACCCCCGCTTGTTTGAGGTGAATTTTAGCCACTTCCCCCTAAAGAACTACAAAGACTCGAATGGAGAGGGACACTATGTTTCTGGAGAGCAATGTCAGATTAGATAAGCTCTCTCCAAGGTGTTCCATAGCTCAACAGGTCCTAAAAATGCTACATGTTGCCAGGCGTGGTGCACAACTTCTCAGCATGTGGGAAGCAGAGGCAGGCAGGTCTCTGTGAATGCAAAGCCAGCCTAGTCTAAGTAGAGACTTCCAGGCTAGTCAGGGCAACATAGTAATACCCTGTCTCAAAGCAGCAGCAGCAAAATAACACAAAACAAAATAATAAGCCTAAACCCCATGTGTCTCTTGTCTTGCAGCTAAGCGCATGCGGAAAAATAAGAGTAGTTGGGCTAGCTTCATCCCGGGAGACCGGATTTCATAGTTTAAGGCTTTGTTGTGGTCAAGAAAAGGAGCTTAAATAGCCAAGTGGGAAGAAAGCAGTTGCTATTGGAGCAATGTAATATCCGCCTAGAAAGTCCACAGAACAACTTAAAGCTGAAGGAAGAAGGCTGGCTGTGTGACTGTGGTGACGTGTTTCAGTCCACTAAGCTGGGAAATGTCATGAGCAGTCTCCATTCACTGTAACAGCGGAAACGATGAGCTCCTTCAGATTCCTTGTTGCCTTTTACCATGAACACTCAACGTTTTGCCAGACAACACCAAAGTCTCCTGTAGAACCAGATTGTGTTACTGGATGGACATATATAATGTTTTAAACCTGATAGTTTGCCCCAAAATAATTAAGTGGTACACCTGTTGGGGGATGGGGCATTGGGTTTGGGTTTTTGAAACAAGGTCTCATGTAGCCCACGCTGGCTCTGTGCACGTGTGAGAGAGTGTTGGAAGTAACCCTGCCAGAAGCTGCTTGTCACTGACTACTACCATCCTGGAGGCTGGCTGTCATAGGCAGTAGCTTAAGTATCTGTAGGGGTCTTGACCAGGCAGTGGTGGCGCATGCCTTTAATCCCAGCACTCAGGAGGCAGAGGCAGGCAGATCTCTGAGGTCAAGGCCAGCTTGGTTTACAGGGAGAGTTTGAAGACAGCCAGGGCTACACAGAGAAACCCTTTCTAAACAAAACAAAAAACTACAAGTCGGGCTGGAGAGATGGCTCAGCGGTTAAGAGCACTGTCTGCTCTTCCAGAGGTCCTGAGTTCAGTTCCCAGCAACCACGTGGTGGCTCACAGCCATCTATTCCCTCCAATGCCCTCTTCAAGCATGCAGGTGTAATACAGTTAGAGCACTCGTATACACAAAATAAATAAAATCTTTAAAAAATAAAATGAAAGTCTATAGTTAGGCCAAGCAGGGTAAGTAGGAGGATCGTGTGCTGAGCACCATCACAGTGTAAGTGCAGAGTGCCAGAGATGGCAGGCAGAGACGTTCTGAGATGGAGACAGCTCAGGGTCCACTGTAGGCTCAATTTTCTCACCAATTATATTTTATTATGAACTTATTAAACGAGCCTACCTCCCTAACAACCCGACTCACCCAAACAATCAGAAAAGGATATTAAAGACCACTACAATGAAACCTTAAGGACATCAGTCCCTGGCGTAGTCTGCAGGGTTTCAGCAGACCAGCAATTCCACCAAAGCTGCTGCTGGAGCCTGGAGCCGCAGCTGGAACCTCAAGCCTCAGCTGGAGTCCAAAGCCTGGAAACTTTCCCTGGAGCAGTTCTCTTTAGGAGCCTCTTGAAGTGCAGGGATGAACAGCCAAAAACCAAGTCCCAACCAAAAAGCCTCCTCCCCTGGGGGGGGGGGGGCAGTGTGTGCGCAAAAGTTCATTACAAAAAAGAGTCGCTCACACATGCTGACAAGAAAACATCCTGTTTTCCTTTGTTTGCTTGTTTGTTTTTTGAGGACGGCTCTCAAGCCCAGGTTGGCCTTGAATTTATGATCCTTGCGCCTCCAGACGCTAGCATCCCAGGTACCACTGCACCTAGCATGGCAGTCAGAGTTCTTTTTATGTGAATGCACATGAGCCTGAATGAGTTTGTGTGTGCCATGTGTCTGCCAGAAGAGGGTGTTAGATTCTCCTGGACCTGGAGGCACGTGGAGTTGTGAGCTGCCGTATAGCTGCTGGGAGCCTAACCCATGTCCTCTGGAAGAGCAGTGAGCACTCTCAACTACTGAGCCATCGTGACAGCCCAAAAATCTACTTTTAATTTTATGCCCAGAAAAAAAAATCTCTGGCACATATAAAAATAAAATGATGGGCTGGAGAGATGTGTCAGAGGTTAAGAGCACCGCTTGCTCATCCAGAGGTCCTGAGTTCAATTCCCAGCAACCACATGGTGGCTCACAACCATCTATAATGTGATCTGATGCCCTCTTCTGACATGCAGGTATACATACAGATAGAGCACTCATATATTTTTAAAATAAAATTATAAACAGAATTTTCCTGTCAGAGACTCTCACCTTAACTCTGAGAGCTCACCTGGGAGAGCCAGAGAGTAATGTCAGAACACACAAGAAAGAAGCAAGCAGCAGCCTCAGCATCTAAGGCAGGCCATGGCTTTGCTTCCACAAGTAAGCGCAAGGACAAGATGGATTCCAGGCCAGCGAGGGCTGCACAGTGAAACCGTCTCCCTCTGCCCTGCCCCCCCCCAAGTAAGTAAATATAGCCAGGAGTCTGTGATCCCAGCACTGGGGAAGCAAAGGCCACGTGGATCTCTGTGAGTTTGAGGCCAGCCTGTCTACAAAGTGAGTCCAGAACAGCCAAGGATACACAGAGAAACCTTGTCTCAAAAAAACCAAAATAAATAAATAAATATAAGCAATCTATTGCTGATATGTTCATGAACATACCATCTGAGAAACAAAGGTGTTTTAAAGCTTTATTTTGAAAAGAAGCTATACAACATTTAAAAAACAAAACAAACAAGACAAGGTTTTACTGATCCTAAACCCTAGCACAGAAAGGTGATATGGAATCAGGAAAGTTGGGTAAATGTACCTGCCATCCTGGACAAATGCTGAGAAATTGACCCCCAAGTAACTCTAGGTGGTTAATTTCTGCTTACCATGGAATTTCAAGGCAGTAGTAAAAGGTTTTCAACAAATGAGGTTGGAGTGGTTAGCTGACCATCTACACAATGCTAGAATACAGTCCTACCTTTCACCACACGAGTGCCAACACACCAAACTCAAACACACAGACTGCTTTGGCAGAATCTTTATTTAGAATCCCAAAGGAGAAATGTTTTTCTTAGTCCAAAAAGACCAACGGATTTAAAAAGTGTGGCACAACTGGAGATGGAAAGGGCTAAATGACAATCTGGAAGAAGTGCTTACAGTATTATGCCACTGGATATTACTGGAGAGATGGCTAAGCATGAGGAAGCCAGCATAGCAGCCCGTACTTGTAACCCCAGCGCTGGATGCTGGAGCAGGCTCGTGAGTTCAGGAGCAGCCTAGGCTACACGCCAGAATTCCATCTACAAAACAGCAGTGAGAACACTATTTTCTTTCTTTTTTTTTCAGAAATATTTTAAAATTTAATTTTTAATGTACCTAGTTGTTTTGTATACATGTATATCTTTGTGAGGGTGTTGGATCACCCTGAACTGGAGTTACAGACAGTTGGGAGCTGCCATGTGGGTGCTGGGAACTGAACCCAGGTCCTCTGGGAGAGCAGCAAGTGCTCTTAACTACTGAGCCCCCAAGAAAACTATTTTCCAAGTTGAGAGGGGGTGGGGGCTGGAGGAGATGGCTTGGTGGCTAAAAGCACTTGCTGCTGTTGCAGAGGACCTGGGTTCAGTTCCCAGCGTCCACATGAACCCTTCTATAACTAATTCCAGGAGTTCTGATATATTTTCTGGCGTCCACCAGCACAGACATACATATGGCGTACATACATATATACATGCAGGCAAACACATAATTTTGTTTGAGTGGCAGCTCATTGGTAGAACATTTATTGCCCACACAAGATCCTGTGTTTGATCCTCGGCCCCACAAAACAAACATGGAGAAAGAGGAAGTGGGTGAAGTCGGGGCTGTCCGTTCCAAAACAAATACAACCAAATGAACACATGAACAAATGAACAAATTTGGGGGGGGGGTTGGTTTGGTTTTTGATTTTTTGAGACAAGGTTTCTCTGTGTAGCCTTGACTGTCCTGGACTCACCTTGTAGACCAGGCTGGCCTCAAACTCAAAGTGATCCACTTGCCTCTGCCTCTCAAGTGCTGGGCTTAAAGGCGTGCGCCACCACGCCCTGCTAGGAGTTTTTAAAATTATTTTATGTGTATGGGTGTTTGATCTGCACGAAAGTTCCTTCATGACTAGTGCCCACAGAAGCCAGAAGAAAGTGTTGGATCCTGGAGCTGGAGTTACAGATGGCTGGAGCTGGAGTTACAGATGGCTGTGAGCCAGCACGTGGGTGCTGGAAGTCAGATCTGGAAACTCTGCGGAGCAGTAGATGCTTCTTCTTCTTCTTCTTCTTCTTCTTCTTCTTCTTCTTCTTCTTCTTCTTCTTGTTTGTTTGGTTTTTCAAAACAGGGTTTCTCTGTGTAGCCCTGGCTGTCCTGGAACTTGGTCTGGAGTCCAGGCTGGCCTCAAACTCACAGAGTCCGGCCTGCCTCTGCCTCCCGAGTGCTGGGACTAAAGATGTGCACCACTGTTTGATAGTTGTTGGGGCTGCTGCCTCCTTTTTGCTGTCTTCTTCCTCTTTTTCTTTGATTTTTACACAGACCTTTCTGTGTGGCCCTGGGTGTCCTGGAATTTGCTGTGTAGACCAGGCTGCCCTGGAACTCAGAGAGATCCACCTGCCTCTGCCTCCTGAGTGCCGGGATTAAGGTCTTTCTCCCAGTGGTGGATTTAAGCTGCAGATTATTGTCAGAGCACCGCGCTGGCCACACTCTGCAGCTGTGGTTTGGTTTATCTTGCTCTCATGCTCTATCCAAATAAATACGCGTCTCAGTCTTGACTTTCTTTGGACTCACATGTTGGACTAGAAAGGATGCCCACTTCAGTAGGAGTGCGTTAACTCTGATTGGCGATTCTGCTTGTGGTGTTCTGTGGCCTCGAACCAATGAGCTGCAGGGAGTTGCTGTGAATCCACTCCGTTGTGGCCTAGATCATGGCCGGCTTGTGTGGGTGCTCCATCTGTCTGGGGACAACATGGTCAGAGTTCTGAGCATGTTCTCCCACACAAGTTACTCAAACCTCTTATCTTTAAATTTGTGTGTTACTGTTCTTAAACATTCACGCATGCTGTTGGGCAGCGATCCCAAAGCCTGCTGTCAGCTCTTTTGCTGACGGCCTCGCCAACGATGTTTGCAGAATGTGCCTGTGAAGTTACTGCTGCTCCCTCCTGCTCTTCCGTTTCCAGCCGGCTGGTTTTCTGCCATATAAATTGAGGATTTAGTGCCTTACCTTTCGCTGCTTCTCTTTCTCCATCTTTATATTATACTTGTTCTGTTTATGTGTTTGTGTGTCTGTGCATGTGTGCATGTCTATGTGTGTATGCATATGTGCCTGTGTATGCATGTGGGTATGTGTATATGTATGTGTGTGATTATGTATGCATGTGTATTTTTGCGTGCATGTTTGTATGTGCATGTATGTGTGTTTGTGTGTATGTATGTTTATGTGTGTTTCTGCATTTATGTGTGTATGAGTGTTTGTGTGTGCATGTTTGTGTATGTGTCTACATAGGCCAGAGGTCAATGCCAGGTGTTTTCCTGTGTTGCTCTCTACCTTTTTTTTTTTTTCCACTGGGGCTAGCAAGCCCCAGGTATTCTCCTGCTTCTGCCTTCCCAGCTACTAGGATAGCGGTGCAAACCGTTGCACTCAGTGTGCCCCTGCATGCCGGGGCCTGAACTCAAGTGCTCATAGTGCATAGCTGGCACTTTACTTTACCCACAGCGCCATTTCCTCAGCCCCAAAGCGTGCTTCTTGGATATGTTCCCAACATCATGTGAAAAAAAAAATTTTTTTTTTTGAGATAGGGTCTCACTAGGCAGCCCTGGCTGTCCTGGCACTCACAGAGACCCTCCTGCCTCTGTGTCAGATATGTTAAGGGTACAGGCATGCACTAGCATGCTCAACTCCAGTGCCACAGCTGAGGCTCCAATTAAGTTGTTTGCTTGTTTGTTTATCTATTTATATTTTGGGATTTTCAAGAAAGGGTTCTCTGTGTAACAGTCCTGGCTGTCCTGGTACTCGCTTTGTAGGTCAGGCTGGCCTCACACTCACAAAGGTCTGCCTGCCTCTGCCTCTCAGGTGCTGGGATCAAAGGTGTGCGCCACCATGTCCAGGCTGCTGCTGCCGCCGCCTCCTCCTCCTCTTTATTTAATGTATATTAATGCTTTGCTTGCACGATGTATGGGCACTACATGTATGCCTGTTGGATCTCCTGGAACTGGGGTCATGGATGGTTGTGAGTTATTTATGTGGGTGCTAGGAATCGAACCTGGGTCCTCTGCGAGAGCAGCAAGTGCTGCTGTTAACCCACAGATGAGCTATCTCCCCAGCTCTGAGATGCTTCGTTTTTTGTTTAGCCTTTTGCTTTTCCTTGGCGATAACAATTGAATTGATGGTCCTTTCCTGAATCTTGTACCACATCTGGGGCTCCTCTAAGGACTTCAGATCATCTGAAAGCTCCATTTTCACTTTGGTAGTGGCCATCCGGCTTTCCTGTTCCAGTTAGTCTGCTGTCCTCAGGGACCCATGCAGACCTCCTCGTCTGTCGCAGGATTCCCTGTTTTCCTGGCCTTTGATTTTCTGTTTCTGTGTTTACTCCAGAACATTCCATCTAACCACCTCATTCAAAAGGATTTGTAAGCTATTGAAATTTTTGATGCTTTAAAGACTCAAAGGTGCCAGGTTGTGGTGCCACAGTGCCTCATGCCTGTAATCCCAGTATTCAGGAGCAGATGCAGGCAGATCCCTGTGAGTTCAAGGCCAGCCTGGTCTAAAAGTCGAGTTCAGGACAGCCAAGGCTACACAGAGAAACCCTGTCCCTCTAAATAAATAAATAAATAAATAAATAAATAAATAAATAAAACAACCCCCCAAAACCCAACACATACACACACACACATAGACTCAAAGGTATGGAAATGACTTTGCACACTTGTACAGCACTTTGGTTAGGTAAAAATTCTAGAAGAAAATCTTTCTGGCCATTTAAGGCCTCTCTCCATTAGTATCCAGTGCTACTGTGTGATACCACAGACCATGTAGGCCTCTGGTTCTCCATGCTTGCTCTGGTTTTCAGTGTGCTGCTTATGGGTAATGCCACCCTTGTGCCATTTTTTTTTTTTTTTTTTTTTTTTTGGTTTTTTGAGACAGGGTTTCTCCGTGTAGCCTTGGCCATCCTGGACTCACTTTGTAGACCAGGCTGGCCTCGAACTCACAGCGATCCACCTGCCTCTGCCTCCCGAGTGCTGGGATTAAAGGCGCACGCCACCACGCCCAGCTCCCCTTGTGCCATTTTTATCTTTGAAAAAAATTTATGTATTTCTTTCTTTCTTTTTTTTTTTTTTTTTTTTTTGAGACAAGGTCTCTCTGTGTTAGCCTTGGCTGTCCTGGAGTCACTCTGTAGACCAGGCTGGCCTCGAACTCACAGCGATCCACCTGCCTCTGCCTCCCGAGTGTTGGGATTACAGGCGTGTGCCACCATGCCCGGCTGAAAAAAAAAAATTATTTTTAAGATTTATATATTTTGCCAGGTGTGGTGGCACATGCCTTTAGTCCCAGCACTTGGGAAACAGAGACAAGCAGATGGCTGTGAGTTCGAGGCCAGTCTGGTCTACAAAGCAAGTCCAGGATAGCCAAGGCTACACAGAGAGACCCGGTCTTGGAAAAAAAAACAAAGAAAAAACAAACAAAACAAAAAATGATTTATGTATTTTATATGCATGAATGTTTTTCCTGCATGTATGTCAGTATACACTTGCGTGCCTGGTTCCTGTGGAGGCCAAAAGAAAGCCTTGCATTTCCTGGAACTGGAGTTAACAGTTCTGAGCCACTGTGTGGGTGCTGGAACCAAACCCAAGTGCTCTTAACCACTGAGCCATCTTGTCAGCTTCAGCTTCAAAAACTTTAAAGATATTTTTCTTCTTACCAGTGTTCTGAAATGCAAGCATAATGTATTCTGCTAAGGCTGTTTCCTCTATCTCTAGGGACAGAATGTGTGCATGTTTGTGTGTATATGTCTTTGTTTTTATCTTTCTCGTTTTATTGCAAGTTGATTTAACAGAAATGACTCTCTGGCTTTCTCGTGGTTTCCTAGGGTTTTGTTGTTGTTTGTTTGTTTGATCTTGGCTGTGGCACTCTGCTTTCAACCCTGTATTAGTACTTGTAGCCGTAATACTAAGTCATAAGTATCTCCAGATGAATGCTGAACTTCTGTCTGCCCATTTCTCTGTCTGAAGTGGTGGTTGGATGTTCTGTGTGTGCCTCTCAAAGGTCTTCTGTTCCTCTGTCCCTGAGGTTGCTGTGTAAACACAAAGGGCCTAGCATGGGGCTTCATGTCCATGTGGCCTGTGTAGTGCACATATGCCCTCAGCCAGTAGCACAGCAGCAGCCACTCCAGCAAGAAGCACTGTGACAGCAGTGTCCCAGGAGGTGTGCTGTGCCACCGCACCAAGGGGGACTAGCCTCCCAAGTCACATTTCCATGTCCAGGCTCATTCCTGTCCTCCGGGTGGCCCCTCTCCACGTGTTTCTGCTCCTGTTTCATACACGGCCGGTCTCCTACATCTGAGGGCCCAGTGTACTGAGACCTGGGATCTCTCTCTTGTGTCTCAAGAAACAGGCAGTTAGCGGCTCTTTTCTGATCTTTTCCTCTGGCTCCGAGTGTGTGGGTGCCCAGGTGGCCTTTGTTAGCAGTTGTCTTTGCTGTAGCATGGTCATGTGGGCATGTGGCTTTTAGTGGCTACAGACTTCTGCCTTTCAATAAAAAGACACTTCTCTGGACTGGGGCTTGAGGGTAAAGTAAGCTAGGCTGCAGGATGAGATGAGAGGCTGTGGACTTCCACCCCTGCTCCATTTTTTTTCTGACTTAAACAGAAATGTAACTGTCTCACACTACCAAAAGCCAGAGGTCCCTAAAGAGAAGGACCAGATGTGTTGATGTACCCGCTTTTGGGGGATGCTATAGCAAACCACCATGGCTTAGTCAGCATGGAGTGATGCTTCTCAGTTCTAGGGACTGGCAGGTCCAGGCCAAGGCCATCATATGACCAGGTCTGCAGAAGGCCCACTTCCTGACTCTCAGTCCATCACGTGTCCAGGTCTGCAGAAGGCCCACTTCCTGACTCTCAGAAGTGCTGTTCCCTGTGTTATCCTTTGTTGCAGCACTGTAGCTGGGAAGACCTTGCTTGTGGATTTGCCCTGAGGACCTGCAGGGCAGCCTTCCTGGTTCATAGACCATTATCTCCATCTTCTGTGTGCCTTTGCATGGAGTCAAATGTCCACTTACTATGTATATATATATTCCCCATGAAAACCACTTTTTGTGTGTGTTGGTAGGGGTTTTGGGACTGGATCCTGGGTCGTGCTAAGTGTGTGTTCTGTCATGGAGCCTGCCCAGCCTCTTGCTGTTGTGAAGCTGACTTCCAGGGCTTTTCCACTCTCAGAGTCCGCATTGCCTCCATTAGGTATCTCCCTTCCCATTCCCAGAGGCACCATTCTACATTCTGTCTTGGTGAACCTGATCTTGCCAGTTCCAAGGCCAGCAGGGCCATAGAGCTGTGAGACATGTGCTTTGGTGGCTGTGTGCATGCGTGTGTGCGTGTGTGCATGTGTGTGTGTGTGTGTGTGTGTGTGTGTGTGTGTGTGTGTGTGTGAGAGAGAGAGAGAGAGAGAGAGAGAGAGAGAGAGAGAGAGAGAGAGAGAGAGAGAGAGAGATTGAGAGATTAATTATGTGCACCATGTGCATGCAGGTCAAAAGGGTGTTGGATTCCTTGGAATTGGAGTTACAAGCCTGACATTGGTGCTAGGAACTGAACTCAGGTCCTCTGCAAGAGCAGAATGCACTCTTAACTGCTGAGCCATCCCTCCAGCCCCAAATGCCCATCCTCTTTTGTGTGTGTGTGTGTGTGTGTGTGTGTGTGTGTGTGTGTGTGTGTGTGTGAATAATGCTGCGTTGTCTGGGTGAATACATTCCTCTCCACAGACACCTGAATTGTTTCCATGTTTTGACTAAGTAAATGAAGCTGCAGTGTGGACATGGGTGTGCATACACCTTCCAAAGTCCCAGCTTTAAATTCTTCTGAGTCTCTATCCAGAAATGGAACCATTGGATTGTTGGGTAGTAATTCCTTCAAGAACTTTTGAGTAAGGAGGACTTTCACTTGAAATTGCTTTATCCCTGCTTTTAGCTCTCTATCTAGAAGGTTCTCCTAGAAGGGTAGTCTGGAGGGACCTCCATGGATACCCATCTGGGCAGTCACACCTGGGCAGTCACACCTGGGCAAGGCTTCCCGTGGCTGCTGTATGTGGGCTTTCCTCACAAGCCTGTGCCAGCTTTCTTGCATGTCACCACCTTTTAATCTCCTGCATGGTGCTGGCTGATAACCCTCTTCAGCTCACGCCTGTTTTAAAAAATTTGTTCATGGAGGTTGTGTTAATTTTCCTTCTGAATCTATTTATAGACATTTTGTGTGTGTGTGTGTGTGTGTGTGTGTGTGTGTGTGTGTTGTTGGTTTTGGTAACAAACCAGCTTTAGGTCAGATTATAGGCCTCTTAGGGAGAAAGGATGCCTAGGGCTGATCTCTAAAGCCTGACTTTCTGGGGGTACACAACAGGTTAGCTCTGTTAGGCCCCTGGCCCAACCCATCCTCCTCACCTTGGGGCATAGGCCAGGGACAGATGCAACGGAACCCACAAATATGTCATGGGGCCCATGAAGTACATAGTGTAGGAGTGTTCCACAGAGGGGTATGAGGAGGGTACTGCCTCCCCAGCCAGGAGCTTGCCCTGAAGCAAAGCAAAGGAGTAAGACCAGCCTGGATTTCATAGTGAGACCCTGTCTCAGAAATAAACTACTAGGGGACAGAGACATAGCTCATTTGGTAAAGTGCTTGCTGAACAGATGTGAGGGCCTGAATTTGGAGGTGACCATGCTGGGAAAGGAGCATCCGCCACTCTGTCCTCGCAGGTGTGTGAGCCTCAGGAGCACAGGCACCCAGGTAGCCGCTGGCAAGTCAGCATCGACGCACACAGGAGACTGGCCATGCTGCATGCCCAGGAGAGGACACACACGGCCAGGGCCCCATCCAGAGACCCGCCGGGCCAGCAGACTGCATCCTCCCCACCGGCCTGGCCTGCCCCAACCTCTCCCTGCCAGGATCCTGAAACCATGGTTCGTTCGCTACAGGATATCCAGCAGATCGTGGTGAAGCTGATGTCTGAGGGTATTGACAAGGATGTACTCCTACCTCACCCTCTAAAGTCCACCAAGTACCCTAATGTCTTTCAGGATAGCCCGGAGCATGCCCCTGTGTGAGAAAGAGGATTTTGAGGCCCAGAACTCGAGGTCACCCCCATCCTAAGAAGGTGCCTGGCTTAACCCAGTGTATGTTGTCTTTGTGGTGGGGCATAGTTTTGATACCCCTTGTGCCCTCTTTGCATCTCACTGTTGTCATGACCCACCCAGAGAGGACAAACAGATCAGGACAAAGGTCTCGAGACTCAGACTAGCTGCTTTTCCTGGGAACCCAGTTGGGAACTGTAGGAGAGCCATGACAGGGAGGGAGGGAGGGAGAGAAGAGAGAGGGAGGGGGGAGGGAGAGAGAGTGAGTGTGTGAGTGTGTGTGTCTGTGTGTATGTGTGGGGGGGGGTTTCCAGAAGAGCCCCTGCTCTGTGGGACATAATGGTGACCAGACTTTGTGGGCCTTGGGGAAGCTGGATTGCCATACATAACCGTTCATAGCCCGCTGCTTTGCTAGCCCCATTACTAAGCCAGGCTGTATGCAGAGGTGCTAAGATCTCTGCCATGCCCAGTTCCTCCAGTGGGCATTTGGGACCAACAGGATCCAGTCTCAAGGCCCAGATGGTATGTGTGACCTGGGAGCTACTGTGGTGGGGACAGCTTGAGGAGACGGACCTAGTGAGGTAGGCTTCCAGGTAGCTTAGTTCATCCCAGGACATTAAGCTGGAGGAGAGACAAGAAAAGGAGGTAGTAACCCAATCTGTCTGGGTGGGGGGCACCACAGACTCAGAGACTGCTAGTGGTGCTGGGCTTCTGTGTTAGAGGGGCTGAGTACAGGGGTTTTTTGAGTCAAGAGGAAGTGATAAATTCTAGGTTCAAGTGTGGGCATGAGTCAGGCCAGTGTGCTGGGCCTTGAAAGAATCAGATAGCTCAGTATTGTGGCATCAGCTGCCCCTGCCCAGAGCCCATTGCTGAAGCACCGACTTGCTCGTGCTTGACACTGGTCCCTGGCTGGTTCTTGCTTCCCTCCCTCTCTTCCTAAGCCTCAATGAAATCCCTCTTCCTCCCCCTTCATCACCCAATGGGGCATCCCTTCCCAGCTGTCCCGATATAATTTCTGTTAATCCCAGCCCTCTGTGTTTCTCAGGATACAAAGGGTAAAGGGAAGGCTGAGCATGGTGCCACAAGGACTAGGCCAGGGACAGTCCTAAGGAGTCTGGACAGGGCCCTGGGGCTCATTGTGACCCTCCCACGTCCTCAGAGGTTTGTAGATGACGTGGAGCACGGCATACAGTGGGATATGTACATCCTGTGCTGGGCAAGAAGATATACAGGAGTCCTGTTACCTCGGCAAGCTAAAGCCAAAGCACACAAGTGCCACGTGCCGTGTGCATGTCAGCGTGGAATGCTTGGAGAGGACTGCATGTTACTGCCCTTTCGCTTGTGGCTGAGGGCTGACAGGGCGTCCTGATGCTGTGCTCTTGCCAGATGGGTCCTGAGACAATGAACTCCTCTTAGAATCTTCCTCTTACAGCAATTCAAGCCATATCATTTAGAGCATCAGGGCTGAGGCCCGGAGGTGGCCCCGCCCACCGGCTGCGCAGCCAATGGATTCAGCAGGGAAAGGAGGCTGGTGTTGGAACTGTCAGCAGTACCCTGCCACAGTGCGGTTGCCCAAACACTGGGGCAATGCCTAGCTTCCAGTGGCTGCCACAACAAAGTATCACAGGTTTAGTGTTTTAAAAGAACACAGATTCACTGAGTTTGGTAGCAGTCCACAGTGGGTCCCTCTACACGAGGATCACGATGTAGGCCGTGCTCGCTCCTGCGGTCCTCCTGAGGCTCTAGCTCACACTCCTCAGCTGCCTGGGGTAAACTGGACTGCTCACCCCTCGTCCCTCCTCCTCCAGCTCCTGCGGTTAAGGTCCCTTGAGACTATGCTAGGTCCACCCAGATGACCTGGAAAATCTTCCAGTTTTAAGATCAGAGTTAGTAAAGCAGGCAGGGTGGCGCACGCCTTTAATCCCAGCACTCAGGGAGGCAGAGGCAGGCAGATCGATGTGAGTTGGAGGCCAGCCTGGTCTACAAAGCAAGTCCAGGACAGCCAAGGCTACACACAGAAACCTTGTCTCTAAAAAAAAAAAGAGACCAGACTTAGTAAACTTCATTTACTGCGCCCCATCTGCATATTCACAGGATCCCTCTTTTGGGAGGGGAGCATGGCCCCTTCTCCAGGCCGTTGTTGGCCTATAGGGGCAGAGGGCCAGTTGCTGCTAAGGTGTATAGGACAGCTCCATACAAATACCTTGCTCTACTCGGAAATCCTGGGAACAGAAAAGGGTAGCGGAGGTGGGGAGCCCTCTGAGGGACTGGGGTAAGTAGGGGTTGGCTCATCTTAGGAACACAAAGGTCTTGGGGGAAAGAATCTCTGGACACCTTAGTCAAAGGGAGGGAGGTGAGGTTGGGACCCCTCCCCCAACAGGGCAGGTTCAAGTTTTCTTGAGCTAGCAACAGCCACAGGATCTCACTGGGCACTCAGCACCTTTCTCAGTTCTGAACAGGTTGCAGAGAATACCCTAGTTACTTGAAGCAGAAAGGAGCCTTCCCAGGAGCTGACCTTTACAGTGCAGGGCCACTGGGGCACCTGGGAGATGTAGTTCACAGCTGTCTGTGCATGCTACCACATAAGACATTACTTCACTGACTTTGTAAAAATTCTCACTCAAAATTAAAGGATTTTTAAAAATGTAGTTTGATTGCTAGAGTGACTGCTGGTAACATCAGGGAGAGGTCATTCCAGCTATATCTGGGGCATTCGAGGTGATGAAACGATTGGAATTCTAGAGCACAGAGCTGCTGCTTACACACTTAAAAGTCCTTACGCCAAAGAGAAACTATTTACGCTGGAAGACCTGATGAAAAGATGCTAAAATGCCAGGTGTGGTGCTGCATACCTACAACCCAAGCTCTCAGAAGGAAGCAGCAAGAGAACTGGTGTAAACTTGAGGCTAGCCTGGGCTATACAGTGAGACTTTGTCTCAAATTGTAAGATTATTCTTAGAAACTATACATACATTAAGGGATAAATACCCCTTGTTTTTCAAGGTAGACAGCACCGGTTTTTATTTTGGTATAAGAGTGCCATGGGCCTTCCTCAGTCCACTAAGAAAGATCCACCCCATTCCCTTCCCTTCCCACTCCTCCCCAGTCCTTGCTCTGCCTCTTCTGTCTTCAGCTTACCTCTAGAACTTGGGGCATTTGCATTATTTTCGATTATTAGCTGGAATCAAGGTTGGCGTTTAAGTTTTATTTTTATTTTTTTTATGTTATGTGTGCAATTCTTTTGCATGTGCATAGTGAACTGTTCCTAAGGAAGCCAGAAGGGAACATGAGACTTCTGGGAACTGGAGTTAACAGTTGTAGACAGCCACATGGGTGCTGGGAACTGAGCCACAGTCTCTCCCAAGAGCAGCAAGTGCTGAGCCATCTCTCCAGGCTCCTACGTTTTTGTTTTTGATTTGTCTCTTTTACATGGGCTTTCATGTAACCCAGGCTAGTCTTAGCTGGTCTTTTTTTTTTTTTTTTTTCAAGACAGGGTCTCTCTGTGTTAACCTTAGCTGTCCTGGACTCGCTTTGTAGACTAGGCTGGCCTTGAACTCACAGGGATCCACCTGCCTCTGCCTCTCGAGTGCTGGGATTAAATGCCTGCGCCACCATGCCTGGTTTGCTGGTCTCATGTCTTGCCTCTACCTTACAAATGCTAAAATTACAGCTGTGTATCACTATACCTGGCCAGTTTTTTTTTTCCTTTTTATATAATTACATCATTTCCCTTCCTCTTTTCTCCTTCTAAATCTTTTCATATATCCCACCTCTCTTTCAGATTCATGGCTTTTTTTTTTTAGACAGGGTTTCTCTGTGTTAACAGCCATGGCTGTCCTGGAACTCACTTTGTAGACCAGGCTGACCTCGAGCCCACAGAGATCCGCCTGCCTCTGCCTCCTGAGTGCTGGGATTAAAGGCGTGCGCCACCACGCCTGGCTGATTCATGGCCTCTTTTTGCATTGTTATATACATATATGCGTGTGTTTACACACATAATTTCTAAATATAATCTGGTAAGTCTGCATAATGTTTTCAGGGCTGACCATTGGGTACTTGGATAACCAATTGGTGTACTCTTCTTGACTCTCCTGCTCTCAGCATTCCTTTAGTTCTTTGTGTAGGATTGAGGCCTCTTGGTCTTTCCCCTGTTGACTTCTGGCCACTGCTTATATATCTGAAACTGTTTTAAAGGCTTTCTATATGCAAGAGAATGTCTGGGTAAAAACTGAGTTATATTTCCTTAAGTGCTGTTTCTCTCAGCTTCAAAGTGCTGATGTAAAAAAAAAAAAAAAAAGGTCAATTTTTAATTTTTTTAGTGGTGGGGGTGGGGGGAAGGGAAGAAAGGAAAGCCAAGCAGGAACTCAAAGCTAGGAACCTGGAGGCAAGAACTGAGACAGACTATGGAGGCGTGTTGCTCACTGGCTTGCTCACTATGTCTGTTTAAAGATTTATTTATTATGTACACAGATCTCATTATAGATGGTTGTGAGCTAACATGTGGTTGCTAAGATTTGAACTCATGACCTTTGGAAGAGCAGTCAGTGCTCCTAACCTCTGAGCCATCTCTCCAGCCCTGTTTGTTTTTTGAGACAGGGTTTCTCTGTGTAACAGCCCTGGCTGTCCTGGACTCTCTTTGTAGACCAGGCTCGCCTCAAACCCAGGACCATCTCCCAGGGCTGGGCCCTCCCACAATCTAAGGACATGCCCACAGGCCAATCAGAGCAATTCCTCAATGGAGGGTCTTTCCAGATGATTCTAATTTAAGTTGGAAAAAGCAAAACAAAACCAACAAACTCATCCAAAAAGCCCACAACTGACACCTTGTCAAACTGACACACAAACATAATCTTTCTTGTTTGTCCTCAAGTTCATGTTAATATAATCTTTAAAAATTTCAACACTTTAAAGCCAAAAGTTCTCTTTAAAAATCCAAAGTTTCTTAATTGTGGGCTCCTTTAATAAGTTAAATACTTTCTTATTTCAATAAGGAAGAATCAGTGCACAGGTATAGTCAGATCAAAGCAAAACCAAAATCAAACTGTAAACATCTGACATCTGGGACTCAGTCATGATCTCTGGGCCCAAAAGTCTGGGCTAGTCCCACCCCTCCAGTTCTCCATCCCAGAACACACAGCTGCTGTGGTAGGCGCAGGCCAGTTCACTCCACAGCTCAGCTAAGGCCATGGAGGGAGGAATGCTCCCAGCTCCTTTTTTGAGAGGAGGGGTGTTAGAGACAGTCTCTATACACAGCAGTGACTGTCCTAGAACTCACTTTGTGGACCAGGTTGATCTCAGACTCACAGGAGCTCTACCTACCTCTACTTCCCAGTGCTGGAATTAAAGGCTGCTGACAACCACACCCAGTGCTCCTTTTTCATGTTTTGGTTTTCTTTTCTTTCTTTGTTTCTTTTTTTTTTTCTTTTTCTTTCTTTTTTTCTTTCTTTTTTTTTTTTTTTTTTTTTTTTTTGCCTTTGTGATATTTTTTTCTGAAAAGTAGTTTCAATAATGCTTAAAGTTCAGTAACACATAAGACAAAGCTCAGGTGATGTGTGCTAGCTACATCGATGTGCTGGAGCATGATGGCACGGCATGGACCTTTCCCACACAGGCTTCGGGAGGACTTTCTTGCAGCTTAACTAAACACTTTTGATTTACTAGGTCCTATAGGTTGGGCTTTTTCTCTCATCTTTCACTGCATAGCAGCCTTAGGGATCATCTTCAACAGATCAGCTCAGGTCATCAGAGCACCTGGAGGCAAAACACAAATCCCACAAGAGAGATCAGCTCAGGTCATCAGAGCACCTGGAGGCAAACACAAATCCCACAACAAGAACTGACAGATGTTCCCCTCTGGACCTCTGCTCACCTGCATGGGAGCCTCCTATAGCTCCTTCCCTGACCTTCCACGAGATCACAGCGCCTTCTTGCCGCGTCTCTCTCTGTTCCTTTATTGGCACCATTGCTTTGAGACCACTTACCACATATTACTTACCACTTCTCTGGCCACTTCTGCTATGTGGTCAACTCCCCAAGGCAGACACCGTGTGACCCTCTAGTGTCTAACATTGTTTGTAGCATGAGACACTCAGAAAGTAAGCTGAATGGGTTCCACGATGGTTCTGTCTCCTCCTGAGATGACAGGGAGTCCTTCTCCCCTGACTAGCTCAACACTTTGCCTCTGAGGTGTGCTGTGACCCATAAGGTGTTCCCTGGGCTGAGTCTTATCCTCGCTTTCCTTTGTCATCCAGTATCTGAGCTCCACTGTCTCCACATTGCTAGGATCCTAGAAGGCGGAACACTCCTGTGACAGCTTCTTCTGTCCTCTGCTAGATTTTTACCTGCCCTGGGCCTCCTTTGTGAAGATATTCCTATAAATTACTTGATGTGGTCACTGTGCCACCTCCCACGCCAGTATTCTCCACGTACAAGCAGCTCTCCTGTTTAGTGGCTCCATTCATTCTTCTTCATCCCTTTGCCACTGAGATCTGCCGGCCTGAGCTAAGTAGTCTACCTTCTCTGGCCTGCAGACAGGAAGGCAGTGAGCTGAGCTGCCTTCTGAGGTCCTCAGCACTCCATTCTGAGGGACTCCTTTAGAAGTCAGCCATGACCACCTATGCTTTTGCTATTGCCATCTTTCCCCAAGGAAAAGCACCGAGCCCTGCAGCTGGGGCTGAAGGGTCAACTCTGGAATGGGGGCAAAAAGAGATGCTAGAGTACGCCAAGCCTCTGCCCTCTGTCCTGACCACTGCCTGGAGGTTATTTGGTACTTTCTGTTGAGACAGGATCTCTGTGGTTCTGGCTCTCTGTCCTGGAATTCACTGTGCAGACCAGGGAGGCTTCCAACTCATTGAGATGTGCCTGCCTCTTTGAATGCTATGACCAACGCCACGCCCGGCTCTATCTGGTAGTTCTCAGGTAATGGTGAAGAGAGATCCCGTGCTGTATGCACTAGAGACAGGCCTGTGGGAGACCAGCCCTCTCACTTTCCCCACATGGAGAGACTGTTTACCATCATCTGTTCTCCCACATTCCCCCCTCACCTCACCAATGACCATCCAACACCTGGGATCCCTCGTCCCTCTGCCTTCTCCTCGGGTCTCCTCATCAGGTTTGGGGAGCTCCAGCTCCTGACCTGCAGCTGCTTGCCTACTCAGCACTTGGTGAGGTGGCCCCTTCCTTGAGATCTTTCCTAGCTTGGGTTCAAGCATCATGCAGATTTGTCTAGTTATGCAGTGCCTCAGCCCTGACGCCCTTACCACATGCCTACACCTCACACAGTGGCCCGCACTGCTTCCCTGAGCTCCATTTACTGTGCTCCACTTCATGTTCCACAAGGATGCACCCCAAACAGGACACTGGCTTTTGGCAGAAGCCAAAGACTTCCACTATCAAAGTAACCCACTGTGCTCAGACTCAAGCAGAGCCCAATCAGCTCTTCCTCACCTCCCCAACTGTGGCAGGGACAGGGCTCCATCAGGGACGCCACCTTTTTTGTCCTCTGCCCTTGAGGGAATGTCTAAGCACCCCACTTCCCACAGACCTCAGATGAGCACAAAAGCAAGCCAATCACCACACATGTGTGTGAATGCTACAAAAAGCTGCCTTCCTCCACAGAGGACCCTCCTCAGCACTGCAGCCCTGCGGGGTGGGGTATCTGGCTGGGAGGCTTATGTGATCTCACCTTCAGCTGGGGCCTGTGGGAAGGAAACCTAAGGAGAAGGGAGGTCCACTGAGGCTGGGCAGTTGAGGAACATATTTGCCTCCTGGGAGGATAGTCATGATGGGATGACCAAGGAGGCTGAAAGATGAGGGACAGACACACTAAGGACCCCTACAAGATTTGGAAAGGATCCCTACAAGAGGTGCAGGGAAGAACTCACACAAGGACCCAAAGACATTTTTCAGAGAAACTCCCAGGGAGCCCTCAGGGGCCCACCTCAGGACACCCAGGTATGCTGAGGGCCTCTTAGGAGCGTACTCTCTAGAGGGCCACCTGGGGATACTAAAGACTAGGTGAGCATGGGGCTGGGGAGGGTCACAACGGGTGCTGAGGCCAGCAAAGCATGGGCCTGGAGAAGGTCATTGGAGAATGCCAAGTACCACTCCAGAGGGATCGCAGGAGGGCCACAGGTGATGTCGACGGCCACTCTGCAAGGGCGGCAGGACTGCTTCCCAGGAATGCAGGGTGTGGGCCTCCGGAGGACCACCTGGGGATGCCAAGGGCCACTCAAGCAAAGGCTTCGAAGGACCTCCCAGGAAGAGTAGCTGGATGCTGAGGGCCAGGTGGGAGGGCAACCCGGGGATGCCGAGGACCACTCTGGAGAGGATACGGGAGGGCCACCCGGAGATGCCAGAGCCAGGCAGGCGTGGGACTCCGGATGGCCACCTCGGGATGCTGAAGGCCCGGCGGGAGGGGTCGTGGGAGGGCCATCCGGGGATGCCGAGGATCAGGCGAGCGAAGGGCTCAGAAGGGCCACTCGGTCAGGGGCGCGCGGGCCGGCGCGGCGCGGGGTCGGGTAACGGCCCGCGCGGTGGGCGGCGGCGCCCGAGGCCCCTCCCCGCCGCCCGCGGCCGCTCCTCCTCTTCCTCTCCCGCCCGCGCCGCGGCCCTCCCGTCCCTGCGCGGCCTCGGCGGCCTCGGAGGCGGCGGCGGCGGCGGCGGCGGAGCAGCGCGGTCCCTTTAAACCGCCCGCCGGCGCCCCCGCGCCTGCCCCCGCCCCGGCCCGCGCCCGGTCCGCCGCCCGCGCCCGCGTCCCCGCGCCCTCGCGCCCCGCGGTCCCGCCGCCGGCCCGGACATGGCCGCCAACATGTACAGGGTCGGAGGTAAGGCCCCGCCACGGCCTTTATGCGCCGCGGGCCCACCGCCCGCGCCTCCCGGCCCCGCCGCGGCCTCCGCGCCTCCCCCAGCCGCCCTCGCGCGCGGCCCGCGCCCCTCCCCCCCGTCCCGCCCCCGTCGCGCTCGCGCCCCGCCCGCGAGGCTCGGTTCTAGTCTCCGGTGCTTGTCCCGGCCCAAAATGGCCCCTGGGCCGTCGGGGCCGGGGCGCGCGCGCGGGGGAGACGAGCGGCGCCGGGAGGGGGCTATGCCCACCTGTTGGGGGCCGGGGGTGGCCCGCGGGACGCAGGCTGAGTAACGGCGAGTGGCCAGCGCATCCCGGTGGCCAGCGGGCCCGGCGGCGCGAGGCCTGGGCCTGGGTCCGGCCCGGAGCCCCTGAGCAGGAGCACGTGCCTCTGGAGCTCTGGCTGCCGTCCCGACAACAGGAGTTTGGGGGTCTAGGGGGCGAGCGGCCTCCTCTAGGGCCGCGCAGGGCCGGCTAGGTGTGCAGGCACCGGGAGTCCCGTTGTAGGGGCCACAAGCCCGCCCGTCTACAAACGGCGGGGGGGAGGGGCTTTTTTTTTAGTAGGGGTTCCTGGCGGGGGAGGGTCGGCTACAGCAGGGGGCCTTCATCCCAAGTGCAGGTCTAAGTCACCCCAAACTTTTCTCTGCCTGCTGCTCACCCTAGCCTAGCAAGGAGTCACTTTACTAGCCTTTGGAAGGGCAGGGGTCCTTACTGAGCAGGAGCCATGAGGGCTTGCGTGGTAGTGCTGGTTCCCTGTTGTCTCTCCCCCCAAGCCCTTTTCCCAGTTTGTGTGAGTGTGATGGGGGCACTATGGGATGGCCTTGCACACATCCAGCCCGTGCTGACCCTTTCAGTTATGTCATCCCTTCGCCTTCTACGCCCTCTCTGGACTTGGAGACCCTGGGGTCACAGCCTAAACGTAGATGAGTCTCTGCTGCTATCCTCCTCCTCGTCCCCCCCCCCCCCACTAGCAAAGTTGGGTCTGCTGTGAGCCTGATGGAGTGGGAGACGGTCCAGAAACACCCATTACCTCTCCTGCATATGACCCAGACCCCTGAGTGCCCAAGTCATTTCCTTCCATCTCACACCAGCAAGACCCCCAGTTCTGTGGCCTTTGGCACCGGTGGTGCAGCGGTCTCCACCCAGATGGGTCATCTACCCACAGCAGGGCGTCCTGGGTTCTTCTGCCCTCTCAGGGAATTCTTGGCCTCACACCTTTGCTTCCTGCCATGCCCTGCCACAGGGTACAGCTTGGGGTGTTGAGGCCCTGTGGAGATGCTTCAGCCTTGCCAGTCCCAGAGGGTATGGGCCAGAGTATTGGATCCTGCAGGCTTACTGGCCTGCCTTCCAAGGCAGAGCTAGCTCTGTTCTGCTCCTGGTTTCCCCTGGTGGCCCTCTTCCAGATGCTGTTTCTTGCTGTGCCCCGTGAACCACTTTTGCATTCAGACCCTCTTCCAGTTCAGCATGGTTCCTGTTAGTTTGGACACTACCTCTAGTTCCCTCATTCCGGAAGCTTCTCCTTCTCCTGTGAAAGCCTTCCATTATCCTAGTGCCTGGCTCCCCGTTCCCCCCCAGTTCACGTTCCTCCCTTGCTGTGGTTTCTGGCCCACGATGGAATGTCATATGCTGAAGAAATGAACTCATAGCAAGAGTGGAGGTCTGGCTCCTCTATCTGACTGGGGGAACAGGGAGTTGGTGAAGGTGGACTGCAGGCCACTGGATTCTCAGCCCAGATGCAGATTTCAACCTTGTACTTTCTAAGGGTCCCATCCCTGCCTGCCTGGCAGAGAACTTTAGCCAAGACCTTAGCAGTCTGACGAGGACGACCTGGATTTGACTCACTTGTACCTGTCTCAGTTTCCTCACAGTAACTGAGGATCTATCTGTTTTCTTTGTTTGTTTGTTTTTAAGACAGGGTTTCTCTGTGTAACAAGAGTCCTGCCTGTCCTGGATTCATTCTGTAGATCAGGCTGGCATCAAACCCACAGAGATCATCCTGTCTCTGCCTCCCCGAGTGCTGGGATGTGCAACCACGCCTGGCCTACCTCTGTTTTCATCTTGTGTTCTGTGGCTGCTCCTCCAGGGCATACCTGGTGCCCTGGCTTGTCTGAGGTGCCATGAGGGTGGGTGGCTGGACCATGAGCCTCCATGCCAGGCACGTATGTATGTGGCTAAGGAACAGCATAGGTCCTTATTCCTATGTGTACGTTGGCTGCCGTGCGAGGTCTGGTGCTCTGCAGCGCACTAGTCCCCACAGGGTGCCCATGGCAGCTGTAGGGGCAGCACCTAAAGAAGGACTTTCTAGATAGGGAACTCTCGTGCCATCCTGTGAGTCCCAGCAGGGCCTTGCGACGGTGCTCTGGGTGTTGGCTGTTGGCTTCCTGCCTCAGTCACTGCTTGCCAGATTCTCAGGCCACCAGATGAGAGGACACACTGGCTTTCTGAGCAGGCCTTGGTTCAGTCTGTTGTTGTCTGGGGTTTGGCCCTCTGGAAAGTCTGCTTTGTCCTGAGGGGGAGTGGCCAGTGGGGACCTAGCTTGGGATGTCTTCCCCTGCACCCCCTTCTTGGCACATGTAGCAGAGAGAAGTACAGGATGCCCAGTCAGGTTTAAATTCCAGAAAAACAGCCATGCCCTAGTGTAAGTGTGTCCCAAGTGTGAAGGCATAGACACTAGAGGAATGCTGTCTACAACACAGTGGGTGTCCCATATTCTCCGTGGCCAGCTGTCTGGAGGTCTTGTCAGGGTAGGCTGGGCTGGGTGAAGGTGTAGGAAAGGAGGTTGCAGGAGCCAGCACACCACTTGGGTCAAGTGGTCAGCCAGGGAGGGGACACGGACTGCTTCTTAAGTGATCTTGTGGCGGTGCATGCCTTTAATCCCAGCACTTGGGAGGCAGAGGCAGGCAGATTGCTGTGAGTTCGAGGCCAGCCTGGCCTACAAAGTGAGTCCAGGACAGCCAAGGCTACCCTGAGAAATCCTGTCTTGGGGGAAAAAAAAAACATGCAGCACTGAGCCAGTGATCTGAAGCTTCAGCGATTTTTATTTTCCAGATGAAACCTTTTGACTAAGATGAGCCCGTGGTTGAAAATTCCAGGCTTGCAAGGGAATTCCTATATTGTGAGCCTGTGCCATGTTCGTGGGTCAGTGATCTCTCCTAGCAGAGCTGTTTTGAAGAAGAGCCCTGTTGAGGTTTCTGGGCATTTTGTCACAGCACATGCTGTAGGGAAGACCCTGTTAGGCTCCAGCAGGAGTTGTAGAAGTAGGCCACACCCAGGGCTGCAGCATGGCCTGCTCAGCCTCTTAGCCACTGAGCTCTCAGCTGGATTTGTGTTGGAGGATGCAGGGAGCACTCCTCCAGGCACGGCCTGCAGCATCCCACAGAGGCCTGTACCCCATCCTGTCTCACCTGCTGGCCATGAGTAGCCTGTCCCCATGTGGGGTGGGAGGTGTGTCTGCTTTTGGCATTAAACTCCCGTATTGACGACAGCAGCACTAACAGAAGTAAATGGTCCAAAGAGGCGGCTCTCATGGCTGAGTCCCAGAACATGATGCTTCCCTGTGCACAGGCTCATGGGACTGGCACCCATCTACAGTGGCCTCCAAGGTTGTCCCACTGAGCAGAGTGCTGGTGTCCTGTGAAGCAGCATGTCACTTGAACATGTCATAAGGATGCTAACGTGAGTTCCTGAGATAGGCATAGCCCCCCTCTGCCCCAGGCTGCCTCTGCTGAACAGGTGGGTGCTTCTTGGCAGATATCAAGCTTGGTCCTGCTTTGGACCAAGTTGCTCCTAATCCTTGTCCTGTCATACTATGCACTCCGCCTCACACCTATGTTCTCAGGAAAGTCTTATTTCCTTGCATCTTAGCTCAGAATTGGCTGTCTGGGCCTAGGGTCTCCATGGTGTTCGCAGGCTGCCCACACTAAGTGCCGCAGTTGGCAGTCTTTGTAGGTCCCATATCAGCTGGTGCATGGGTGAGGGCTGCTGGGATTGCTTTTATAGGAGGGCACCTGGGAGAGGCGGACACTCTGGCTCTGGCCACAGCCTATGAGATAGTGTCAACGGTGGCCTGTGCCTGCTCTTGGGCAGGATTACCTGTGTGCTTAGTTGGGGCCCTTGGTGTCCCTAGGCCTGGAGAGCCTTATGTATCCTAGGCTGAAGCTCCCTCTTGTCCCTCCTGGCTCAGGCTGCTCACTCCTGATGCCTTTCTATGGAGGTGTCCTGAGCAGATGTGGTCTGTCCATGTTCCTGCTTCTAGCCACTTAGGGCCCTGCTATCCACTGTCCGCCTCTCACACCCTGCTGTGGCCTTTGCCCCTCAGAACCCGGCTGCCCTGTGCTGTCCTGCTTCACCCCAGAGGGGCCTTGAGTCACCTTGTTCACCTCTGTGCCTTGAGCTGTGTGGTCTAGGGGTACTCTTTCAGGTTCTTGGTTAGGCCCCCAACTGGATGTTGATGGGGTTTGGGAGATTCACAGGCAAAAATCCTCTGTGTGCAAGGGTAGTGTGTTGTATCTAGGGACAGGAAGGGTCTGGGCTACTACCATGGTGGCCGTGTTCTTGGTGCACTCCACACCCACTTTGAAAATGAACCACAAGGTCACTGGTGGGTCAGTAGAATCCAAGACGACCTCCTAGTTCATCTCTCAAGGCTTTCGGCATAGTAATGGGGCTGCATGTGGCCTTCTTGGGCCATCTGGCCACTTGCACACAACGGTGCCGCTGCTGAGGCTGGTTGGTCATTTCTTCTTGCTGGTTAGGGTCTTAGCCTCTTCCCCATCTTAGATTTTGCAGGGCCAGTGGCGTGGTCCCCTATGGTGGCTGCCCTCCAAGGTCGTTGCTATGACCAAAGGCCCTCTGAGGTAGAATACAGAGGTCAAACTGAGCTAGGATTAGTAGGGTGCTGGCAGGGTGACAGGACCTTGGCCAGGATGCAGTCTAGTGCCCCTAGAGGTGGGACCTTAGCTTACAGGAATGCTTAGGTCAGCAAGCAGCCAGAGCAGGTTGGAGTGTGTATGCCTCCGTTGAAGGATCTGTCTCTTTGGACAGTCTATCCCTAAACTGGGAATGGAGAGCAACCCAGCCACAGACTATGCTGGCTGAGAGAGACAGGCGCTGGGCTTTGGGAGTGACCCTGTAGGGTGGGATGCAGGTGTTGCTACTGTCTCTGAGTGTGGGGTGGGGGTGTTTGCAGCTAAGGTCTCACAAGGACCCTACCTCCTGCCTGGGAGTACAGGATCAATCTGTTTGTTGGTCAGTCTCTGTGGTGACAGTAGCAAGTGTGAGTTCTGCTGCCCCCCACCCTGCCCTGGGGGTGAGGCCATGGCAATGTTAGCTAGACCTGCTGCCCTGGACCTCCTGAGCTTATAGTATCCTCTTGCCTTGGCTTTCTGAGTACTAGGACTGCAAAAGTGTACACCATAGGCACTTAACATCTGTCTTTTGACAAATTTCACTGTAGACCTTCAGAACATTCCCAGAACCCTACACTTCCGGTGGTGTTTGCTGGGAAGTCTCTCTTCCCCCAACTATTCCTGTGCTCTGTACCCCAGAGTGTCACATAGGTGGAACTGTTGTTTAAGACGGCGTTTTTTTTTTTGTTTGTTTGTTTGTTTTTTTGTTTTTTTGTTTTGTTTTTTGTTTTTGTTTTGTTTTGTTCTGTCTTTTTAATCAAGCACACTACATATAGGAATCAGAGTATCTGGGATGGGCTTTCTCTTGCTGGGTAGTACTCCTCTCTGGGCATGTCACCATGTCCCCACCAATCCAAGGTGAGAATAGTGACCTCGGCTCTCATTCCTCCTGAGTAAAAATGTACAACTTTAGGATGAAGGGTCAGGCTATGTTGCTTGAGAATCTGGCCTGTGGTGTTCCAAAGTGCTCTCAGCAAGCGGTCAGGTCCAGCCTTCCCTCTGCACGCCTGGAGTGTCAGTGCCACCTCTGCAGTGTTTTGGCAGGTGTGTAGGGCACCCTTACTGCCTTAATCTGAGCTCCCTGGTAAATGTGTTTGGCTTCTCATGAGTTCATAGTGCCACCTGTACACTGTTGTCCCTGTCCCCGGCAATTTGTTTTGTTTGGTTCTTTAAGTTTATTTTTATTTTATGTGCATTGGTATTTGGCCTGCCAGTACCTCAACGTGAGGGTGTCAGATCTTGGAGTTATAGACAGTTGTGAGCTGTCATGTGAGTACTGGGAATTGAACCTGGGTCCTCTGGAAGAGCCATCAGTGCTCTTAACCTCTGAGCCATCTCTCCAGCCCATTTGCTTGTTTGTTTGAGACAGGATCTCGATGTTTAGCCCCAGTGAACAGGTGATCTTGGTGCCTCTACTGCATGAGATGAAAGGTGTGGCTGTCATGCTCAGCTGTGGTGTGTGACTTGTGTCTTTTTGTTTGTGGTTTTGTTTTGTTTTTTTGAGACAGTCAGTCTGTGTGTAGCACTGATTGCCCTGGAGCTCCCTGTGTAGACCAGGCTGCCTTGCATTCAGAGATTCTCTCACTTGCTGTGCCTCCCCAGTACTGGGATTAAAGGCCTCTGTGCCAGACACTTGCCTGATTTTTACATTGGATGGTGTTCTTGCTGCTGTGACCTGGGAGGTGGAAGTCTAATCTAACCAAGGGCCTGCTCATTTACCCTGGACAAGAGGACACGTTCTGCACTACTGTTGGACACAGCCCCAAAAGCTGACTCTCAGTCTGCACCTCGGACCTTCTCAGAGGTGAATCTGAAACCCAAGATCACAAGGTCTTTGTCCCCTTTTATTATAGATTATTTAAAAATTGAGTTTGACTTTAATATCCATCTTGTTACTTTCCGTGTAAGGTTTAGTGCATGTGTGTCCAGTCCTCCCCACTGGAGCATTGCAACCACATTGTCAGGAGGCTGCGGGATGCTGGTGCTCTGTTGGTTGGAGGTCTGGCTGTTCGCCCCTAGCTTCCCTGTAGTGTTGGAAGTTAGCTGGTCTGAGTTCTCCAACTCTGTTCTTCTGTTCTGTCCTAGTTCCTGGCTTTCCCTTAAAAAGTGTGGAATTCGTTTGTTGATTTTGCTTATTTTATTCCTCACTATGTAGCTCTGGCTGTCCTAAAATTCGCTATGTAGACCAGGCGGGCCTCAACCTCGCAGAGATCTGCCTGCCTCTGTGTCGGGAGTACTGGGAATAAAGATTTGTGCCGCTAAGTCTGCTTTTGCTAATTTATTTGTTTCTTTGTTTTGGTATTGGTTTTACAAGATAGTGTTTTTATCCCTACCTGTCCTGAAACTCACTGTGTAAACTGAGTAATAGAGATCTACCTGCCTCTGCCTTCTGAATTCTAGGATTAAAGATGTATGCAACCACTGTCCAGCCTGTTGCTGATTTTGGTTTTTTGAGACACATTTTCTCCTTGTAGCCTTGGCTGTTCTGGACTCACTTTGTAGACGAGGCTGGCCTTGAACTCACAGTGATCTGCCTGCCTCTGCCTTCCTAGTGCTGGGATTAAAGGCATGAGCCATCATGCCCAGCACTTGCTGAATTTTTAAATTTAATTTTTTACATTTATTTATTCATAGGCTTGTTCGTATGTGTGTGTGTGTGTGCGTGCGCGCGCGTGCCAAAGCACACATGTGGACAACTTAGGCGAATCTGTTCTCTCCTTGACCGTCTGGCTTCTGGGGAGTTGAAGTCAGGTTGTCAGGTTTGGCTGCAAGTGTTCCTAGTTGCTGGCCCTGGCTTGGCTTGTTGATCTCTACAAGGTAAACAAGCAAACAAGTTAGTGGGATTCGGATGACCCTGGCTGATGGCAGAGCTTCTTCGGAGAATGGCAAACTGCATTGGCAAACTGCACTGCCTAGGTTTGTGTGACTCATGAGCTAAGAATGGCGTTTACATTTTTATGTGGTTGAAGAAAAAAAAAATCACAAGAATATTTTATGACATGAAAAGATGATATGAAATTCAAATCGCTTTGCCCATAAATAAAATTTTATTGGAACATGGCCACTGGAGCTAAAGTGTATATTCTGTGACTGGTTCTAAGCTATAACCAGCTTGCTTGTCCTCCTCAGCCACAGTACAGAACACTGTAGCTTTGCCGTCAGACGTTGGTGTGGGGCTCTCCCAGCAGCAGCCATCCGTCCAGGTCTCCGTGGATCACTGGCTGGGTATGTTGTGGTTGAATAGAGCTGATGCCATCTGTCTGGAGACAACACAGGCCTTATAGTTGAGGGTTCAGTCCCACCAGACACCTGTACTTCATAGGCCGGCCACCTGTGTACCCGATTGTGGCCTGTGCTCTTGACTTTGCAGCTGTGGGTCAAAGCGCCCATGACGTTCTTCAGGTTCGATTACGTTGCTGGAGCAGCTCGCAGGGCTGAACAGTGGCTGTGTTTGCTTGCTTACTACAGAGGACGCAAGGAAGTGCACAGATGAAGAGCCGAAAGCCCCAACCCTTTCATCCTCCCTGCTCTTTCTGTGGTTAGCTCTGTGCTGGGCAGTGGGGTGGGGGTGGAGCTGCAGTGACCATCCCATGGGGCCCTGCGTTAAGTCAACCTTTTGTGCCTTCACAATTGGAGACCACCAGTTCATAAGGAGGAAACTCGATCTTGGCTTACAGTTTTTAAGGTTTCAGTGTCTCCTTGGGCTGCGTTGGACCTGTGACACAGTGGAACATTTGGATAGAAGTGTGTAAGATGGCACAAAACTGGAGAGTCAAAAGAGAACAGAACAGGAAAGGAGTGCAGGCCCTACCCCAATACTGCCAAGCTGGGGACCAAGCCTCTCTGTGCATTGGCCTTTGGAGACACCCTATCTTGTAATAGCACATGCAAAGTACACTCTTATCTTTCTGAAGGTCCCAAGGCTTTTAGGAGCCATGTGCCAAGAAGCAGGGATGGAAACCAAATATGTATTTCCTTTGTCAACTGTGTCACAGTAGCCGTTGCTTTTGTGTGTGCTGTGGATATGCTTGTGTGAACTGGGTGAAGGCAGTGGCAAATATGCCATCCGTCATTGATTACCTCAGATGGCAAAGTTGCCCAATACCGACAGCTCCATTCCTGTGTGGGCGGAGCACAGTGTATGTTGGCTTTACGGGTATCAATGTAAAGCAGAATGGCCACAAGAGGCTCTCATACCAAGGGAGCCTCCTTGGAAAGTGAGGCCACGACAGAGTGGGACATGGAACAGTGCTCTGTGTGAGCCTCTGGAACAGTCCATGAGCTGGGAGAAGGTGGGAGAGTGCTCAGGGTGCAACCGGGGGAGAAGTTGCTAAGATGTATGACAGGCAGGATGCATGGAGCAGAAGGGGGTGGGACTAGACAAATGAGGAAACCTTGTAAAAACCATCAGAGCTAGAAAGGAGCCGCGCCTCACTGAGCCAGTGCCCCAGGCAGCGCGCTGACTGCAAGGGCTTCCTGGGCCACTGAACATGGCCAGAAGTAGAAGGTGGACATTGCAACCTGACCCAGTGTGCAGCTCAGCCCGGTGGCATCCCAAAACAAGACAAACCACTTAGAGTCACCACTGTTAAAGCCATGGATGACTCTCAGAACTAGTTCTTGCTACAGTCTTGGTAATGTGTGAGTTCATTGTGGAGTCCTACTGCAAGAGGCTGGGCAGCCCTTGTTTGAGAAGCTCACACTGTGTTAAGTTCACGCTTACTGCGGAGAAATGAAATGGGAAGGTCTGGGCAGGGATATTTTCTAGCTCATGTTGCCACTCTGGCAGGAGCCCGTGTCTGCCTGGAGTTCCTCCCTGGGGAGGTGGATCTGCACGATAGTCCTTGCTGTGAGGGTGGGGTGTTCCTCAAGGCCAGCCTCGGGACCAGGACTCTGCTAGAAAGGCTCAGGAGACTGCAGTGCTCTTGAACTCAGCTCCTTGCTCCTTATACGGAAGGGTGGGTCTCAGAAGATGGAGGTGAGGTGCAGGCCAGCATGTGGTACCAATGATTGGAGACATGTACAGATGGGCCTTGAACCAGCGCTGTCCCTGGAGGTTGGGCATATGCTCCTGGGTGACCACTTCACCCAGCCTCTGTCCCCTCAGGAGTTAGGTTGTTACCGTGCAGCCTCAGCCCCAACACTGTAAGTCATGTTGTTACCAAAGATGATTTGGCATGGCCAAAGCCTGGGAAGGGGACACTCCTAGCTCGGACTGTGGACATGCCATACCTGATCTGCGCAGAGGCCATGCTTGCCATGCTGTGGTGAGGCATGCATCCACCAGGGCTACAAGATCTGAGCTGCAGCAGCAACATTGCTGGCGAGTGTGAGCAGAACACTAACCCTGAACTGTTGTCACGCTCTGAAGCCCTGTTTCCTCACTAATCCATCTCTACTTTTTGCACTTTTAATTTTTAATTTCGGTACATTTGGAAGCTTTGTTGTACCTACATACTGTGCTTTACTTCAGGCTTGACCTGTGTGCCTCTATTCTACTCTCTAGACCTCTGCGGAAGTATGCCAATCTCTATTGTAGTTATCACACTTTTTTCCCCCCTCAAGACAGGGTTATTCTGTGGAGCCCTGGCTGTCCTGGACTCACTTTGTAGACCAGGCTGGCCTCGAACTCACAGTGATCTGCCTGCCTCCGCCTCCCGAGTGCTGAGATTAAGGGCATGTGCCACCACGCCTGGCTTACAGACACCTCTTAAAGTACCATTTTGGTTGTGTGCCTGACGGTGGGTATGTGCATGAGCACAAGCACCTGTGGAGGCCAGAAGAGGGTAAGGGCCATCGAGCTGGAGTTACAGGCCTTTGTCCACGTGGGTGTGGGGAGCAGTACATATTACTGCCAGCCCATCCCTTTAGCCAACTCACTGTTCATACTTTTATCATACAGACCTTTCAGTGTGTGCGTGTGTGTGAGTGTGTGTGTGCGTGCCTGAGCGCGCATATGCATGCAACTATCAAAACCAGGGTATTGTAGCCTACCACCCCTGAGCCACCATGTTGTAAAGTGTATGTCTCTGTCTCCCACAGATGTAAGGTGGCGCTTTGCCCCTGGGCAACTGTGCTGCTTTGTTTTCTAGGCAGTTGATCTATTTCATCACAGTAGTTGAGTGACTGGCATAAAATGTAATCGTTGCCACCTTGTCAATTTACCTCTTCACAGCACCGGGACCTGTAGGGATGTGTCATGTCCTGTGTCCCATGTCATGTTCTCCTCGCCTCCCCCCTCCCCCACGTCATGGCTGATGGTTTTCTGCAGCTTTTCTCTTTTATTTGTTATCAGAATAACATTTATTCATGTTTTAATCATTTTCTAGTTTCTTTGATTTTTGTTTGTCTTTATTTCCTCCTGCCTTTTCCCCCTCTTACTAAAAAGTCTAATGTCCATTTAGCATGCTTTGTCTTGTTGGGCAGGCACTTCTGAGGTTTGAGAGAGGCATGTAGTTGAGTCACTGCTGCCACAGACAGATGTCCTGTCCATGAGGGAGCCCTCCTGTGGCACCCCATCCCCTGCTCTAGGGTGTCTGTGTGCCTGTCCTTGTCTAAGAGCAGCTACACGGTGCCTGCTTCTCCTGTGTCATCCCTGAGTTCCCTGCTTCTCCTGTGTCATCCCCGAGTACCCTGCTTCTCCTGTGTCATCCCCGGGTACCCTGCTTCTCGTGTGTCATCCCCGAGTACCCTACTTCTCGTGTGTCATCCCCGGGTACCCTGCTTCTCCTGTGTCATCCCCGAGTACCCTGCTTCTTGTGTGGCGTCCCCGGGTACCCTGCTTCTCGTGTGGCGTCCCCGAGTACCCTGCTTCTCGTGTGGCGTCCCCGGGTACCCTGCTTCTCGTGTGTCATCCCCGGGTACCCTGCTTCTCATGTGGCGTCCCCGGGTACCCTGCTTCTCGTGTGGCGTCCCCGGGTACCCTGCTTCTCGTGTGTCATCCCTGGGTACCCTGCTTCTCCTGTGTCATCCCTGGGTACCCTGCTTCTCGTGTGTCATCCCTGGGTACCCTGCTTCTCCTGTGTCATCCCCGAGTACCCTGCTTCTCGTGTGGCGTCCCTGGGTACCCTGCTTCTCGTGTGGCGTCCCCGGGTACCCTGCTTCTCGTGTGTCATCCCGGGTACCCTGCTTCTCGTGTGGCGTCCCTGGGTACCCTGCTTCTCGTGTGTCATCCCCGGGTACCCTGCTTCTCGTGTGTCATCCCTGGGTACCCTGCTTCTCCTGTGTCATCCCTGGGTACCCTGCTTCTCCTGTGTCATCCCCGGGTACCCTGCTTCTCGTGTGTCATCCCTGGGTACCCTGCTTCTCGTGTGTCATCCCCGGGTACCCTGCTTCTCGTGTGGCGTCCCTGGCATCCCTGGGTACCCTGCTTCTCGTGTGGCGTCCCTGGGTACCCTGCTTCTCGTGTGGCGTCCCCGCGTACCCTGCTTCTCGTGTGTCATCCCCGAGTACCCTGCTTCTCGTGTGGCGTCCCTGGGTACCCTGCTTCTCGTGTGGCGTCCCCGGGTACCCTGCTTCTCGTGTGGCGTCCCTGGGTACCTTGCTTCTCGTGTGTCATCCCTGGGTACCCTGCTTCTCGTGTGGCGTCCCCGGGTACCCTGCTTGTTTGCCTCTTCTTCACTTGGGAGGAGACACATGATTTTGTTCCAGTTTTTTACAAGTATGAATAACTTGAGATTTGAGGCTTAATTTGCTGTGATTTGTAAACATGAACATTTAGATTGTAGTGCCTTTTTAAAAAACTAGCTTTATTAAGAATTATCTGCACTGATGAAATTCATCAGGGTGTTTTCACAGCGTTCCAGGAGTGCCCCAAATCTAAGCCTAGAGACTTCCTCCAGTGCTGTGTCCTTTCCTTCCTTGGGCTTTTCTTTTTCCAGGAGACCCTTCACCCTGGTGTGAATGCCTCGGAATACTAGCTGTTGGAGTTCTAAGTGCTGGAGGGTGGCACAGGCTCAGGGAACAATTATGATGACATACCTGTTCCCACAAGTTGTGTGCCTGCATGGAAGAAGGGAACAGCAGTTGCTGACTCTGTCCAGGGCCCAGGTCAACAGGAGGAATGTTCTAGTCAGCTCAGTTAAGGAGGGGGGTTCATTGCCAAGAAGTTCTAGCCTGGCAATATGACAGTCTAGCTTGCTCTCTGCACTGGGGCTGCTGGAACATTGTGGTAGTGGGGTGATACGAGCTGTCCAGATGGAGGCTGCCAGCTTTTAAAAGTGTGTATTTCTGTGGAGCTAGGAAGAAATTTGAAAGCCGTGTAGCTTCACCAAAATGCTAAAGTTTGTACTGACCTTATAGTCCTAGTCGCAGGGCACCTTCTGAGGTCATTGTGGCGCCCCTGGCATCATACACCTCTAGGATCTCTGGCCCTAGGGGAGGCAGAACCTGTAATTCTGACGTGGCTGCCCTGGGGCTGGTGTGTATGATTGCCTAGAAGCCATGACCTCTGCCCTGTGTAGTTGCTATTTCTGTTTTGGAAGCGGCTGAGCACGTGCTGGGCTGCAGTGGCCTCTGGTGGCGAATAGCAGACACAGTGTTGATGCCAGCAGCAGCTACTTGGGAAAGTGTCCAGTGGCTTTGAGCAGGGAGGGCTCAGTGTAGCATTGGAGATAGAGTTTATGAGGGAAGCTGTAGTCAGTCCCCACAGACTTCCCACTAAGGCTTATGTCCTTGAAGGCCGTTGACATGGGATGTTTGAGGGCTGCAGGGCCCCCACCCCCCAGGACAGCCCTCGCCATTCCTGTTTCTCCCTAGCCCATCCACAGCCATCATCTGGCCCAACATCCCTGTCTGGGTTCTGTCATCCACTGCTCTAGTAGTGTACGGCTTTGCCTAGGGCCTGTCTGAGGCTCTCAGGCAATCCTTTGGGGTCCTAAGAATGCTGGGAATGATTTAGAGACTTGGTGCTATGTGTAATGATCTCTCTGTTTGCAGACTATGTCTACTTTGAGAACTCTTCCAGCAACCCATACCTGATCCGCAGGATTGAAGAGCTTAATAAGGTAAGAGCCCTGCTCAGTGGCGCTCCTGCCTGGCCCTGGGGTTGTGGGCGTCCTGCCAGGAGAGGCTGGGAGTCCCTGCCACCTCTCTGGGGCCATGTCTAGGCTGCTGCCTCGTTTTTTTTTTTTTTTTTTAATGCTTTTATTTTATGTATATGTGTATTTTGTCTGCATGTATTATCTGTGTACCACGTGGTTGGAGGCAGAAGAGGGTGTTGAATCCCTGGAACTGAATGGAGTTATGGATGACTGTGAGCTGCCATGTGGGTGCTGAGAATCAACCCTGAGTCCTGAAAGAGCAGCCAGTGCTCTTGATTCTATTTGTCCAGCCCTAGCCTTTGCTTCTTGAGGGCTTGCTCAGGGTGGCCTTGAGGTGTTGCCAACTCCCCTACCCCATCTCCCAGCATGTACTGGTCTGTCTGCGGCAGGTGCCTTCATGGACCTGAGCACACCCAGGACACAGGAATCCGGGTGGATGCTTCTGGACACCATTGCAGGGCAGTGTCTTTCAGGGCTTAGTTCCACCTGTACACACATTCTCTCCTCATCCTCCTTTCATTTCCGTCAGCTTAGGTGGCTTCCTGGGCTACAGGACTACAGTGGGCATTGCAGATTTGTCTGCTCTGCAGCTCTGAGGGTACATGCAGTATTTGTATACTGGGGTTCTGTTGGTCTCTTACCCAGTAGCTTCTTCTGCCATGGCCTGTGTCTCCTGGGAATCCTTGGTCTGGGGACATGGTGGCTCCATTACTGGAACCCCAAGGTATCTACATGCCACCTAGGGTGGAGGCTAGAAGTGAGAGAGATGGATGTCTGAGTTTCGGAAACTTGGCTCCATTCCACCCTGGGCTTGAGGTGAGCTCCTGGCACTTTGGGCAGTGGGTTGGGTCCAGTCAGCCACAGTCATAGCAGGCACACGCTCTAGAAAAGTCATAGCAGGCACACGCTCTAGAAAGCTTCTTGTTCCTTCTGGATTGCTGGGGCTCACGGCCCCTTCCCTACTATGAGCCTCAGATGTAGCTCACTCTTGGCTCAAAGGCTGACACTGATTGGAGACTTCTTGGGTGCTTGAGTAGACTGGCATGTTCCTGTTCTGCTTCCTCCATGCCAGGCAACTGACATGACAGACTGCCCTGACCTGTGTCTCCGAAAACCCACTTTTTCCTGTCAGACTGGGTGGCCCTGGGGCTTCTGGAGCATCATAGACCAGCGGGAGGAGCTGTTTTCCTAGACCTCAGTTTCTTGGGATCAGATGGGACAGGGAGGGCAAGGGCAGATGTTACCCCACAGGTGGCTCCTTGATGGAAGCCTAGGTTTGGCCTTTCCAGCTCCTTGGGGCCCATGATGCTCAAGCTATGCTGTCTGATGTCTTACGCTGCCTCTGTAGCATCTGCTACCAACCTGGAGACAAGTAGTGGGTTTGTATATCCATGTATGCACATGGGGAGGTGTTGGGAGTATACAGGGAGCTTCTGGAGGCCTGAGGCCTATCATGGCATAGGTGGGCAGTCGTGTTTACTCTCATGTAATTAGGACCAGAGCCCTGACAGGTACCCCATGATTGGCCCTAGCCGCAGTTGGCAGTAGGCAGGGCAATAGGTTGAGTGGCTGGACCTTTCAGACTAAGTAGTTGGCTGCTACAGCTGTGGGTCAACAGGCTGTCCACAAATGTGTCGTTTATACATTTCAGTTGCACAGACTTGGACATGAACACACAGGCTTGTAGAGGAGTGTCCCAGATGCAGTGAGTGGGTCAAGTCTGTATGGCTGTGTCCCCTGCATTCTGCAGTGAGGGTGTTCCTTGGCCCAGCATATGTAGCAGTATTGGCCCCATTTTTTTTTTAAAGATTTATTTATTTATTATTTATAGAATGCTTTGTCTGCATGTACACCTGCAGGCCAGAAGAGGGCATCAGATCACATCATAGATGAATGTGAGGCACCGTGTAGTTGCTGGGAATTGAACTCATGACCTCCGGAAGAGCAGTCAGGGCTCTTAACTGCTGAGCCATCTCTCCAGCCCCCAGCCCCATCTTTTTGAGTGACAATCTGGCATAAACCTCACCCACCTCAAAGCCAAGTGTAGAGGACATGTCATGTAATGGAGCTGTGAGCTCAGCTGGCAGGCCCAGAGTCCTAACTGTAGGCCAGCCTTTCAGTCTCTCAATGTTAGACCATTGTTGCAAGGATAGGGCTCCCATCTGGGCTTCTGCTTTGGCCTTGGGCCTCTGTGGTGGTCTACCTCTCATCTCCAGCCTGTGAGGGAACTCTAGGCTGTAAGACTTGCTTGACAGCCCTGGCTGCCATCCAGAGCCAGCATATTGCACACACATGAAAGGTACCTTCAGTGATGAGAAACTTCTGATTCTAGGGACAGGTGATGCTGACAGCTGTTTTCAAGCTGGTGCTTCCTAGGAAGGGAACATCAGAGCTATGTACAGACAGGCAGCACTCCCACCTACTAAACAGGTTGATGAGCTCCAGTGCCCCCAGACTATCTGGGGGGAGGAGGTACCCTTTCCACCATGGGTATTGACCAAACTTGACTGGCCAGAGTCCTACCCTAGGGCAAGAGTAGGCACTGTACAGTTGAGGCAAGTTCTCCCTGTGGCGTCAGGAAGGGGATGAGAAGACACCCCTAGGAGCCAAAACACGATGTTGAACAGAGTGTGGTTCCTTTCCCCACGCTCCGTGACAGATCACACTGTGATGACACCCTGGACGAAGCCACCTGTGGACGCTCGAAAAAGCTTTTAGTGCAGAAGTTAGAATCCAGGACCTCAGAAAGGAGGGTACAGTACTGAGCATGGGCAGGCACTGTGGCCAGTGGTCACTTCCAGAAGTGGAAACAAGAAGGGAAGATTGGGTAACAACTGAGGGTACTTTCTAGGAAGTAGGACAGGAGTAGAGAGACTAGGACACAAATTAGAAAACCAAAGGTATTCCCAAAGCCCAACACCCACTTAGGAGGAATTGCAGCAAACAAGAGTCCTACCAGCAGTAGGAGTGACCTGAGGAGAAAGGACTGAGCTGAGGATCTTCTTAGGTATGTCCTGTCATGTGGAAGGATAGAAGGTGTGGAAACAGGGACAAGTGGAGCTCTGCATTTGAGGCTAGCCTGGCTTACATAGTGAGTTCCAGGGCTAGTGAGACCATCTCAACAAAAGAACTCCTGAGTTTAGAGGAAAAGCAGATCACAGGGGCACCCAGCTGCATCCTCCATGACTGTGAGAAGGCAGGTCATGCCAGCCCTGTGTCAGTAGAAGACGGACAGATGACCATAGCTGCCAGCCTCTCAGAAGGCCATGAAGCTGTCCACTACCACAGTGCGACCTCCATCCCAGCAAAGAGGGGCAAGTGCCGTATCTTAGACATCCGTAAAGGGGATGTGGGAGAGTCTCCAGGGATCAAAGCTTGACATTTGTTCCTGGACCCCACTGCTAGCTGCTTGAAGGATTCCGTGATGGTTGTCAAGTGAGCAGGTAGGTATATAAAGACATGTGAACGAGCATGAATTTGGCACATGGGGAGCAAGTTGGGGCGCGTCACAGGGTTGGCTCAGTGTGTTCCTGTAGTTATCTGTGATTAGGAGTGTGTGATGATTGATTAGTACTGCCAGTGTGGCAGAGTCTAGAACGCCATGTAAGACTGCCCTCTGGGTACACCTGGGAGTCTTGTCTCGATGTGTTAATGAAATGAGAAGACCTGCCACTGCTGGCAGCACCACTCATCAGGCTGCTTCCTGACCATGTGACTCGCCTCTGACACCATGACGCCTCTGCCATGTAACATGGAGCTATAAGCCAGACTGTGTCCACAGCAATAGGGGAAAAAAAAAAGAGTACAATGGTAGAAAAAACATTAAAATATGTATTGTGGTATTGGGCTGTGTGCAGAGAATTCTACCCTACAGTACTGAAGGAACCTGTGGAAGTTTGGGCTCAGGTGGGTATGTTGGGGTGGGAGCTGTTGTCACTGCTTCAGACTGCATGGACCGCTTCACCGTGGTGAGGCCTGGCAGACACAGGAGCCACCCAGGGAAATTTCTGGCCATAGAAAGATGGCCTAATCATAGGAGAGGTAGAGTTCTGTTGCGTGATTGCTCTGGATACACCTGATGTCCACAAAGCATGCCAGTGTGAGTGATGAGCAGGGTGGATAAACAGGAGTGAAGACAGAAGTCTTGCATAGAACTTAATTTATGCATTTCCCACTCAAGGTGGGAACACTAGTTAGGGGTATAACCTTGCATATTTGCAACATTATTATTTTATTATTAGTCTTTAGACGGGGCTTCACTGTGTAGCCTGACTTGCCCGGATTCCACTACATAGACCAGGCTGGTCTTGAACACACAGATCTGTTTGCTCTTGCCTCAAGTGCTGGGATTACAGGGTGCCTTGCATCATTTAGCAGTTATGTGACCCCTGACTAGTTATATAACCGTCTCTGCTAGTGCCAGCTTGCGGATTGTCACAGGAACTCAGGCTGATGCATAAGATTGAGGTCCCACCTTCATGGTTCCTGTTGGCGATGTGGGTCTCCACTGCTGGTTGCCCTGTGGAGCACAGTGTTGGAGGCCAAGCCAGACAGGAGGCAGGGTAGTTGCAGTCTGTGTCAAGGCTGGCCTTAGGAGTTCTGGTAAAGCAAGCAGGGCTGTAGGGCCCTGGCAGCCAGTGTGGAACCTCATGGGCCCAGGTCACTGGGTGGGTAGGGGGGAGTCAATCTATGTGTCTAGTCTAGCATGCATTCCCTTTTGGTCACACTTACCTGACTTTGGATGTGTTGGTTTGGGGACTAAGTCCTATCTCGAGGCTGCTTTTAGGGCGTACATTGCTCAGACACCTCTACCTTGCTGTTACAGACAGCCAACGGGAATGTGGAGGCCAAGGTGGTGTGTTTCTACAGAAGGCGGGACATTTCCAGCAGCCTCATCGCCCTGGCTGACAAGCATGCAAGTGAGTCTCAGCCTTCCCCCTGGGGTGATGTGCCTGTCCCCTTGAGGGCCCACTCTTGGGTCGTGGCTTCACTGAGGCCATTCTGCTGGCCTGCTTTGTCTTCTCCTGTCTGTAGCTGGATCCTGGGTATACCTTTATGGCTCAGTGCAAGTGCATAATCTCTGGGGTCTGGGTTACTCATGGGCAAGGGTGAAGCATCTTTCTTCGTGCCTCTTGCCGGTGTCCCATGCTTACAGATTGCCTGGGATGTTAGTGTACCTGGACCCTGGCTCAGGCCCATAGAGCAGAGGGTAAGAAAGGTGCTGGACCAGAGCAGAGGCTGTGGTCACTGCCCGGCCTTTGAGACAGATTATTATAATATAATGGAAGATATATACTGTGTCCTCGGTAGTTTTGTTTTTTGTTTTTTTTTTTTTCCAGAAACAGAGACCTTCCTTGCTCAAGGGAACTCCAGCCCAAGCCTGATAAGCATGGTCCAAGGGGCACTTGGTCTCCCTGCTGGACCCTTGCCTGGTCCTCATGCTTAGGGCCTGACCTCTCACTGAAGTAAACCCCCATAGACCTGTGATGTTGTGTACACTTAGCTGTCAGGATTGAGCAGAGCTGTGTGAATGTTGGACAACTGCTGAGCTCTAGATGCTTGGCCTGGGGACATTCCCAGCCGCCATGTACTTGTGGTCACCTGGGGGCTCTGCCTGGGCTTGGGAACTTTAAGGCTGTGGTCACTGGGTGCTCTCGCTCTCTTGCTGGTGTCCCATGCTTATAGGCTGCCTGGAGCAGCAGAGTTGCCTGGACTGTGCTCCCAGGGTACTTCTCCGTCAAGAGTTCAGGAGGTGTCATCCATTTGTGTCTCTCTCTCTCTCTCTCTCTCTCTCTCTCTCTCTCTCTCTCTCTCTCACACACACACACACACACACACACACACACACACACACACACACACGACCCACATGTAGCACATATGCATGTACACTGTCCCCATTCCTAACAGGTGAGAATAGGGTTGCAGGAGCCAGAATCTCCTTGTGGCTGCCAGTCAGGTGAGACTCCTAGAAACCTCTCCTAAGCAAGACTGTTTGCATGGCAGGTGTTCAGAACTGGCTCCCTTCCCCAGCAAGAGTTAGGGTGGGGCAAGAAGGAGCCAGAGCTGAGTTTAGAGTAAGGTTGGTTTTCTGATGATGTTCCTGTCATCCTATAGGCAGCCCTGGGTGACTCACTAGCACAGCATTGGGAGCCTTTTGTTTTTGCTTTCAAAATAAAAGTGCAGCTCCCATTTTAGGCCAGGGCCTGTGCTCAGGAACCCTTTGGATACAAAGTTGGCCTCCTTGACCTCTAGCCTCCAGGTGCATGTGCTCCCAGCATTGTGAATGTTCGACAGGCTTGTGGTCCTACAGGCGTGGGTCTCAAGTCTCCAGAAAGTTGGAGTTATCTTGTGTCCACCACAGTGGAGGGGGTGGTCTGCTCTAGGGCAGTGGCCTGCTGTAAGGACCACAGTGGAGGGGGTAGTCTGCTGTAGGGCAGTGGCCTGCTGTAAGGACCACAGTGGAGGGGGTGGTCTGCTGTAGGGCTTGTGGTCCTACAGGTGTGGGTCCCAAGTCTCCAGAAAGTTGGAGTTATCTTGTGTCCACCACAGTGGAGGGGGTGGTCTGCTCTAGGGCAGTGGCCTGCTGTAAGGACCACAGTGGAGGGGGTGGTCTGCTGTAGGGCAGTGGCCTGCTGTAAGGACCAGTGTGTAGTCAGACCCTCACTGCTGTCTAGATGTCCCGATGTGCTGCTGCCTTTGTGGAGAAGGGTGTGTGGTGGGAAGATGCAAAGAACTCCAGGAGCATTACCCAGAACCGGGGAGTCTACAGAGCCCCCGACTATGCTCCCAGAAAAGCTGCATGGGGCACCTCTGGCCAGACCTCCTGTGCTCTGCATCAAGCCCAAGAGGCGGCCTCAGGGTACCAGGGTTTGCTGGCTGACTCTTTGGCCTGTCTTGTGACTGGTGGGTTCCCCGGTCCCTGGTGCTGCCTCCTTCCTGGTTACATAGAGCTCCCTGTAGCCAGGGTAATGATTCCACAGGAGCTAGAGACTCTGGGAGGGCCCTGCCTCTAGCTCCCAGTTCATGCCCCGCGAGTGTGTCTGGCCAAGCACTGCCCTTAGAGAGGAAGCTTGTGGTACACCTGAAGCAGGCGTCCCTTCCAGATGCCAACATAGGGAAATGTGGCCTGGCCTCTACGAAGTCCCCTCCAGAGCAAGTTAGGGTGTAGCATAGGTAACTGGAGGTGCCATGGGATGGGCTCTGGGCTCGGAGTATGGGTTGGGGCTGTGCATTTGCCTCCAGTATTTGCCCTTTGAGAGGTCTCTAGGCAGAGCTGGAGCCAGAGGCTGTGCATGTAGCTATGATAGGGTCTGGCCCTGCTTTAAGCCTAGAAGAAATGAGGGCATCCTGGAACTACTTAGTGCCTGTGTCAGGGTTGGTGGGGCATGCACCTGACATTGATACAGCCCACAGGTCCATCTACCATTGAGGGCGTGGTTACATCCCCTAGATGTGCTGTGTAGTACAGTGGGCACACACAAAAGCTGACCTCTGTGAGTGGTTGGTGGCTGGGCCTCATGTAATTATGACATCTCAGGCTGTATGTGCGTAGCTCCTGGCTGCTGGGCAAGAGTTGCTCTGGATAGACCTGTCTGCCTCTTGTTTAGGAGGAAAAAGCTCTGTGGAGATGCCCCAGGCTCGTGGGACCCAGTGATCTGAAAACAAACCTACATCCACTTCCCAGCCCTGGCCTTGTTCTAAGGGTGCCAGAGGGTAGGGATTCCCCTCCCAAAAGTGCCAGTCACCACAAGGGGGCAACAGAGAGCAGCCATGTCTGGCAGGCTTACTGGAACTGTGGGTGTCAGCAGGGGACCCCTGCTGGACACACTAGGCAAGCCTGGGTTATCATAGTGCACACTATTCCACACTCCCCACTTTGAGGAGCTAGGCAAAGGGGTATTTTGTTGATACAGGGTAGGGGGCAGTAGCTACGCCTCCTGACGTGTTGGCTCTGACATTGGTATATTGAGCTTCTCCCAGTTGTCAGCACCCTCCATCTGATGACCTGTTGTTCTCTTGCTCAGGTCTGGACAGTCTTGTCTGGAGGCCCCTGACTCCTGTACTTGCCATTTAGGGGAGGAACTAGCTCCTGATTGGTGCAGTGTGTGTGAGCAGCCTAACTGGTGGACAGAAGCTGCACATACCAAGGGTCTCAGGCAGTAGTTGGAAAAGGGGTGGGTTGTAGGTGGGTGGGCAGTGTGAACGCTGGAGCGGTCAGGTGACACAGTCTGTCTTTGGCTGGGTGGGGTTTGTCCTCCACTGGGAGGCCTGTGGCCCCCATGCCTCCTCGGTCCGGGCCCTGGGCAGGGAGCAAGCGCTGGCACTGGCCCTAACCTGCCATCTGGGCGCTGTCTGTCTGTTATGTAGCCCTGTCAGTCTGCTATAGAGCCGGACCAGGGGCGGACACCGGCGAGGAAGGTAAGAGCCGACCTCTGCAAGGAGGGTGTCCTCGCGTCTGTGTCCCTGGGCTGGGGCGGGCGACACACGAGTGGATGCACCCTGGATGGGCTGCCTGCATGCCCATCCCTGCATCCCTGCCAGCCCGCTGAGGGCCAGGATTCCCTGTGTCAGCCTGTGCCTAGCCTTGCCTGTGGCTCAGGCTTTAGGGGGATGACCTGCTTGTGCAGGGCATCTACTGAGTTTTGTGGGGTTGTTGGCCTCAGGCTGCCGGATGACACTTCCTGTCCTGAACATGTAGTGTGCCCGTGTTCTTCCTGCCTCTCTGCCGGCTGCTTCTGAGGCCAGTCCAAACACTGCCCTCATCTTCCCATCCTGTTGTTGCGCCCCTATATTCCAGGCTTCCAGGGCATCCGTGGGGCCCTGCCCAGAGCTCCTGAGCCACCTTGGAATGGGCAGGAAATGTGTTAGGCTAGGAAGTGGCCCTCCTGTGCTTGGTGCCCTGCACGAGGAAGGGCTAGCTTGGGGGCCAGGGCTGTCAGCTTCCATCTTCGGTGATTACTGATAGGGTCTCTTTGTCCTCTAGGGGAAGTGGAGGAAGAGGTAGAAAATCCAGAGATGGTGGACCTGCCGGAGAAACTTAAGCACCAGCTGCGGCATCGGGAACTATTCCTCTCTCGGCAGCTTGAGTCCCTGCCTGCCACCCACATCAGGTAGTTCTCGCAGCTCGAACCCGGCACCTTGCTGTCTGCTCTTCCTCCACCTACCATTCTCTCTTCCAGGGGCAAGTGCAGTGTCACCCTGCTCAATGAGACCGAGTCACTCAAGTCCTACCTGGAGCGTGAGGTAAGGGCCATCCTATTGTCCGCTGGCCTGGCCATGCTGCTTATCCTAGTACTCGCACCGCAGCTCCTTCCACAGGACCCTGCCACCAGGATTCAGAGAAGTTTAGATCCTGTTGGTCATGTCAGGTATTCATAGGCATTCCTTCAAGGTGACCCCTGTGTGGGCCCACCCTGGGGGGAATAAATGGTTGGAGTTGTGAGCACTTCAGTCTCACTAGCCAGGATTCCAGGGGTGAGAGTCACCTTGTCTTGTACATATGGAAGCAGAAGCCCACACAGACCATCTCTCTCCACAGTCTACAGTGACCCCATGGCTGCTGGCTTTGGTGAGCATTGCTGCATTTGGGGCAGGGTCACCCTGCACGTAGTTAGGTATTACCCACTAGGTGCTACTCCAAGAAACTAGTGTTTCTGGGGAAGCAACGTCCCTGAACATGCTGTATAGGACTGTATAGGGTACCACTGCTAGAAAGGCCAGGCTCTGCAGTTAGATGGCTGGCATGTCAGTTACTTGGAAGATGTGGCAGTGAAAGGAAGGAGCACCGGTCGGCAGGTAAGAAACAGGTGTGCCCCATTTCACACCAGCATCCTCCCCTCCCCCTGCCCTCTGCCTCTCACCTGAGACCTAGCCTCTAGAGCGCTGCAGCCTCAGCTTATTCCCTGTGGCCTGAGGGTCCGTGTACTCAGGTGGGCTAGACAGGGCCATATTCTCAGCTGCAGCCCCACGCTGGGTGTACCAGAAGCCGTCGGGTGTTGTGGTTCAGCTGTTGCTACGTGAGCCCTTTGGGGCCACAAGTCTGGGCAGTCACAGTTACAGTGGTCTGCTGAGAAGTGACTAGGAATCTGAGCAGCCATGAGATGTGCACTCTCAGTTCCCCAGGCAGCCAGGGCCTTCGGAGGAAGCCATGAAGGCCTTCTGGCTGTGCAGGAGTCTAGAGCAGAGGCTGTGGTTGCTGCTTGGGAGTGTTTCTGCTGGGCAGAGGGGACTCTGGCAGGACCCCTGCTGACAGCTGTAGAGAAGGGTGGAACTGCAGAAAAGGAAAAGATGCAAGCATTTGTGAGCCAAAGGCACAGCCAGCCAGTCAGCCAGTCAGCTGCTGCCTCGAGGTGGTAAGGCTGCTGTGCTCTTTGATACGGTTTCCATCCAGATGTTTAGGAAACGTGCAATGCCTGCGTGATGGAGGATGCAGGGAGCAGGTTCCCGCTTCTACTGGCTAGGCACCTCGCCATCCTTCGTGCCTGAGACTGCTTTTTAACTTCTTCATTAGGCACACTGAATTAATCTACTGGGTTCTGTATAGCTGTGGCCTACCAGGCCTAACTGCCAGTAGCCTCTGAGAATCCTACTTTGCCTAGGCCTGAGTCTTCACAGGCAAAATCTCAAGAAACAAGAGACTCCACCATGAAGAGTAGCCATATCCCAGGCAGTAGCCGACAGAGAGGATGCCTGGCATGACCAGGCCACCCAGACCTTCCAACTAGTGAAACTCAGCACAAAACAGGCCACATGCTTTTTAAAATTCAAAGAAGCAGTATGGGGTCTGACCACAATGACAGGTGTGGGTCAGCGCCACCATCCACTGGGTGTTCTGGACCCCGAGACAGGCAGGCCTTGGTGACTAACATTCCAATGCAGTGCCTGAGAGGAGCTAGTCAGTGGTAGCAGGAAGCAGAATGGGAAAAAGAGAGGAATTGCAAGTCATGGTTGGAGTGTGAAGGTGAGGACCAGGAGCTAAGGAAGAGCTGGGCATCAGGCCTGGGAGCAGGGAGCACAGGGGCAGCCATGAGCATGGTGAACAGAGGGAGCACCAAGCGTCCAGGGTGTGGGGCCCAGAAGACCACAATTCAGAACTAACACCACGTTGATCGGAAGGATTAGGACCGGAGTTGTGGGGCCTAAAGCCTGAGACAGAGAAAGGTTGAGAAAGATTGTGCTGTGTGAGTTTCAGCCTGGTGGCCAGGCACAGAGCTGGGTCAGCCATGAAGATGCATCCTGGAATGGTGTGTAGCTCTGTGCTTGGTACGTCTCAATGTGTTTGCCTGCCTGTAGCCTATACAATTTATTCCCAGGTACCTTGGGGATTTTTTTGTTTTTTGTTTTGTTTTTGTTGCACTCATAAGTTGATTTTTTTTCCTCCTGGGCATGGAATGGTAGTGTTTGAGACAGGTTTTCATTATGTAGCCCTGATTGTCCTGGAACTCTATGTAGACTGGCTAGCCTCGAACTCACAGATTCTGCTTGCTTATGCCTCTCAAGTGCTGGGATTAAAGGCAAGCATCGCTATGCCTCGCCATCATAAATTGAATGTCAAATATTTGCTGTGACAGAACGATGGTGGCTTTTGTGAGAGGGTTGTGCCTAGGGACCCTGGCAAGCTCAGGGCTCATCAACGTTTGAGTTCCTAACCAGACAAGCACCCTCTGCAGCAGTCACTCCTGCTGCTGCAGGGGCGGGGCAGGCCAGCCACACCCCTCCCTCGGAGCTGTGCTTGCTTGCTGGGCACAGCTGGAAGACTCGCCTGACACCTCTTTCTTGTTGTTTTTCAGGATTTCTTCTTCTATTCTCTAGTCTACGACCCACAGCAAAAGACCCTTCTGGCTGACAAAGGGGAGATTCGTGTAGGAAACCGGTACCAGGCTGACATCACTGACTTGCTGAAAGAAGGTGAGATTCGGGTTAGGCCATGGCGGAGGGGGGCCGGAGGTGTAGCTGCAGCCTAGGCTGCAGCTCGCCCGGAGTCTCCTTCCCCGTAGAACTGGGATCCAGCCTCAAGTCTCAAGCCCTAGAGCCGCCTGCTGAGACCTGTGGCTCCTCAGACTTCTTTTTGGCAGTCTGTTATCAGTTTGATTTTATACCGTTTATTCTGCCACATGCCATCCCCCCAGCTTTGTTCCTTATCTATTTTATTGCTTTATTTATATTTATGTTTATGGATATTTTGCCTGTATGTATATTGGTGCACCACATTTGTGCAGTGCCCATGGAGGTCAGAAAAAGGCTTGAATTTCCTGTGACCTGTGACCTGTGGCCAGGTTGTGTACTGCACACACCAGTAATCTCAGCACTGAGGGAGGCAGAAGCAGGTGGATGGATCGCTCTGAGTTTGAGGCCAGCCTGATCTACAAAGCGAGTCCAGGACAGCAAAGGCTACACAGAGAAACCCTGTCTCAAAACAAAACACAAAAAGAAAAGAAGGGAAGAGGAGGTTGTGAGCTGTCCTGTGGGTTTTGGGAGTTGGACTCAGGTTCCCTGGGAGAGCAGTCAGTGCTATTAGCCACTGAGCCATCTCCTCAGCATCCATCCCAGGTTTTTGAAGCAGGGTCTCATTTTACTTATATAGGCAAAACCACCCGACCTTGTCTCCCTTTTCCCTTAGCCTTGATCGGGCTAAGATTACAGTAGCAAGCCACCACATCGGTCTCATTAGTTCTACATTCGTGTGTGTGTGTGTGTGTGTGTGTGTGTGTGTGTCCCTGTCTGTCTGTCTGTCTGAGCATGTGTTTATAGAGGTCAGAAGACAGCTTGCTGGAGTCTATTTTCTCATTCCCCCATGTGAGACTCAGGATTCAAGACTTGCGGAGGTCTGAGAACAATTTGTAGGTGTCGGTTCTCCCCTAGCATGTGGGTTCTGGAGATTGAACTCAGACTTGGCAGCCAGCACCTTTGTATACTGATTCATCTCACCAGCTCCTCCCTCCCTATTAAATGTAATAATAGATTAATTCATTCATTGATTGATTTGTGTATAAGGGTTTGGTGGTCAGGAGACACCCTATAAGGATTGCCTCCATCCTGCTATGGTGGGTAGCAGGGATCAAACTCAGGTTGTTAGGTTTTTTAGGACCCTTTATCTCTACCAGATCTGGTTGATACGAGCCACCAGTTCTGGCCTAACACCCAGAGCCTGCGGGCCCCTCCCACAGCTTCCTTCTTTCAGCAGCCCTGGCAGAAGGATTAAGACCTCCTAGGTAGTCTCCCAGTAGAGCACTCAGGCTCTGTCCCCAGGGCCGTGTGACTGCTGGCGCAGCTGGGACTGAGGTTCTAAGGGAGAGCTCGTCTCCAGGGCTGTTACTGTTCTGCTGTCTCACAGTGCGCAGCCTCAGGTATAGCTCTGGCCCTGGTGCAGCGCAAGCGCACTTCATTTTGCATGCCCTTCCCTTCCCTTCACCTTATCTTTGTTGTAGTCCTGTTCTTCACCACCGCTCTCCCAGGGAGTACAGCCTCTGCACAGCCTTGGCTGTCTTGGACTTGCTTTGTAGACTAAAATTCACGAAGACCTGCCTGCCTCTGCCTCCCCAAGTGCTGGTATTACAAGCTGTAGGGCCTGCTTGTGGGAAAAAGCAAGACCTCAGGAATCTCCAGCCAGTCACAGTGGCCTTTTCCCTCCTAGTCTCTGCAGCCTTTGGACACAAAGGGCAATGGGCTTCCCCATGGTGTCACTCTTAAAAATTGTATTTAGTCATGTGTGTGTGTTGGGGGGAGTGCTCGTGAAGACCAGAAGTGTTATATTTTTTTTGTCATGTGTACATATGCTGTGTGTGTGTGTGTATATGGGTGTGTGTGTGTGTGTGTGTGTGTGTGTGTGTGTGTGTGTGTGTGTGTGTGTGTGTGTGTGTGTTGGGAGCGGGGATTCTCATTAAGACCAGAAGTGTTGGATCTCCTGGAGCTAAAGTTACAGGTGTTTATGAGCTAGTAGGTAGGGGTACTGGGAATTGAACCTGGGTCTTCTGGAAGAGCAATATATGCTCTTAACTGCTAAACCATCTCTCTAGTTCTAGCGTTTGTGTTTTGAATGATATGAAGTTGAATACTGCCTTCATTCACTGTGTTGGAAATTTCAAAGTGAGTGATGTGGGTTGGGATCCACCGGCATTCTTTGTTCCAGGCAGTTATAATAAATCATTTGCTATGAATAGTCTCTTGGTTTGGGGGACCTTGGAATGCCAAGGATTGCACCCTGTGACCCTGGATTAAGTGCAATCCACATCAAAACAAACCCACCCACCACACTGGGGAAATGCCACTGTGCTGGAGCTGCACAGGCTGGAGTTGATAGAATCCAGCTCTGGATCACCAGAGCACCTGATGGCTCAGGCCCCATGCTCTAGCTGGCTGACCATAAGACCTGCCTTGTCCTGCTCGGCCTGGAATTAGGGACCATAGGAAGTAATGCTTCAAGAGGTTCAGGGAGACACCCAGTCCTGCTAGAGCGCTTGCTCAGTGCCGTGACTTGGAACCCAGTCCTCTGCTGGGTCTCAAGTGGAGGCTGTTCATGGCCACATGGTGCACAGATGCCAAGGGCCAAAGGGGACTTGATTGGATCTGATGCAGACTTTGAAGCTTGATACTGTCATTAAATTATGAATGTAGCCCTTTCCTGGAGAGTCAGACAATGGATGGTGTGGCATTTGTCCTCTGGCCATTTCCCCGGAGTCAGGCCTTGCCTGGCACATGGGACAATTCTCCTAAGGATTCCTAGAGCTGCTGTAGAATCTCTTGAGTATATGGTTATTTCATTAGGGATTATCCCTTAACTCCCTGGGCTGAGTACCTCACTCCCTTCTTAAGTCCACTCCTAGCTCTAGTGTTGGGTGTGTGTGCCAGCCTCCCCTCCAAGCAAGCACCTCCCATCACCTGGGGAGAAATGGTGCCATGGGGCCTGGGGAGCAAACGGACTCTGGTTCCACTGGAGTCTTGTTCACAGCATTTGCTGTTCTTACTAAACCACACTTCTGCCCCATAGGTGAGGAGGATGGCCGAGATCAGTCCAAACTGGAGACCAAGGTGTGGGAAGCCCACAATCCTCTTGTGGATAAGCAGATTGACCAGTTCCTCGTGGTGGCCCGGTGAGTCCAGTAGATAGAGGCCAGCAGGTTGTTTCCTGGAGCACTGTCATGGGTCTTGGGGACAAGGAGCCTTACTTTGTATATCCAACATGGAATCCATGGTCTTTCTTTGTTTCCCTAAGTATGAATGCAGCCTTTCCCGCCTGCAAATGTCCCAGGGATCCTGTGGCAAGTGTTACTGGGTGTCTGGCCCTGTATCCTCACTGCGCGCCTCCCACTGTGAGCTGTATTGGGGCTGTATGCATTATAGGCAGGTGCTTCTCCCAGCACGTGGCTAGGACCTAGCTAGAGAGCTGGCTGAGTGGGTAGCTCGACACTGAGTGATGGAGGTACAGCCCCAGTTTGTGCTGAGCCTACAGAGCAGTTGAAGTCCAGGCAAATCCCAGTGTGGCCGTGGAGGGGGCCAGGCTACATTTGCACAGACAGTGAGGCTTAGAGTTCACCAGCCACACACATGCTCACAGAATTCTCTCAACCAGTATCGAGGCCCATTTTGTATGTTCCTTGCCCCCTGGTTCATTTACATACATGGGGACTCACATGCTACCAAGATGCTTATGCACCCTCTACCCAGGCTCCACCTGGTCCTGCCCCTCACTGACTTGCCTGGTAGAGGCCATCCCTCTAGGTCAGCTCTGGTGGTTAGTGATTGTCCTTCTCCCCAGCTCTGTGGGCACCTTTGCACGGGCCCTGGATTGCAGCAGCTCCGTGCGGCAGCCTAGCCTGCACATGAGTGCCGCAGCAGCCTCCCGAGACATCACCCTGGTGAGTGGGCCACTGCCACCTCCCATGCTTTCTTCTGGGGCCCAGCACCCACTTGGGCACAGAGGATCCTAGCAAGGCAGCTGAGGACTCCAGCCTCCCTGGTGCTAAGGGGTTAGGGAGGGGTTCCATCTTGGGGCCCTGGCAGCTACTAGATTGTCACCTTGAGACCTCAAGGAGTGGGGGGCGGGTCACTTCACAGGTGCAGGAAGATACTCCTTAGGGCCCGGGGACAGCCTGGACCCAGGGGAGCCCTGCTGTTTTGCAGTTCCATGCCATGGACACACTGCACAAGAACATCTATGACATCTCCAAAGCCATCTCGGCCCTTGTGCCTCAGGGTGGGCCGGTGCTCTGCAGGGATGAGATGGAGGAGTGGTCAGCATCAGAAGCCAACCTTTTTGAAGAAGCATTGGAAAAATACGGGAAAGATTTCACAGACATTCAACAGGATTTTGTGAGTGCTTAAGTAGTTGGGGCCTGTCTAGCCAGGCCCCACCTCATCCAGGATGTGTGTGCTTATTATGGCCAGGCCTCTGCCCTCTCAGTCCAGGAGTGGGAAGGAGCTTACTGTGGAGCTAGGACACAACTGTGGAGGAGGTTCCCCTGGAAGTGTCCTCAAGACTTATCAGCCTGAACTTGTTTTTGTTTTGTTCATAACTAAGCTAAGTCTCTCTCCTGCATGCAGTTCCAGCAAGTCTTAGGGTCTTTAATGTGAGAGGGCCTGAGCACTCAGAGCCCCCCAACACCTTCCCAACTCCCCAAAAGACAAAATAGTGTTAAACTTAACTGAAGGCCTGCAGGCACTCTGAAGGAGCGCCTCTGTGAGGCAGCTGGGCCACCTTCACAAGAGCCTTGAGGAGGTGGGTTACAGGACCCAGGAGCTGCTGAGCGGACTGTGCAATCTATTGCAGCAGCAGCAGCAGAGCGATAGTGAGACTGTGCATGGTGGACCTGCCTGTAACCGCAGCCCTGAGACTGCAGGCTTAGGAGTTTGAGGCCAGCCTGGGAAGCAGTGAGAAACTGCTACAAACAAACCAACTCAGTAGCAAGCCCAAAACAGGGAGGCAGAGCCGGGAGCATGCTGGGTGCTGGTGTAGGCATAGACAGGAGGCCTGAAGGAACAGCCCTGGGAGGCCCAGGTGTAGGTCACTGCCAGGGCCCACAGCACTCACAGTTTCTTCTAGACAGCCCAGCGTGTAACTGGTCTTAAAAAGTAAATAAAGGGAGCTAAACCCTTTTAGACAAAAAGTAGAGTCTGAAGAATGGGCTAGGAGGAACGCAGCAGAGAGCAGAGCCGATAGCTCTGAGGGAAGGCTGGATTTGGTCAGTCCAGTGGGGGACAGCCCTGGAGCAGCTGCATATTCTAGACCAGCTCAGCAGGTAAACTGAGTGTGTCAGAGACTCAGAAGAAAGGGCTGCAGAGCCGCCTGGTAGGGAGCAAGGCTGACTGGCAGGGCATTGAGTGAACCAGGTACAGAAACAGCTCTACAAGCACTCAGCCTTTGCACAGCTCCATGCCATGAAATACAGTCATGGGTCTGCGTGCAGGAAATTATCAGATTAAACTGATAAACCTAAAGAAACAAACTTTACAAGTGACATCTTATAACCATCATGCTAAACTTTAAAGACTGAAGTCCTAGCTTTGGTGTGTAGCTTAGCGGTAGAGTGCTTGCCTTGCAAGTGGGAGACCCCGGGTTTGATCCCTACCACTGTCAAAAACAAACAAACAACCCTAATGAGCCCTTTAAAATTAAAAGTGCCATTTTAAACAGTGGCTTGAGGTGAGAAGACTAAAGTTGAGTCACTTGGCTTGTGGCCTGGGCACTGGGAAAGGGACAGGGTTAGAGGGCTTGTAGCTCCAGACACCTCTGTGTGCTGAAAGAGAAGACTCACCTCAGGCACTCAACACTGAAGCTAAATACTGAGGGGAGGACACAAATGTGTGGCAGGTAGTCTTGCAGCTTCCAGTGCACGGAGCTGTGGGTGGTGAGCGGGGCCTCTCATCCTAACCCTGAGAACGGGCCCTTCACAGCCAATTCATCAGTCCTTGGTCTGGAAGCTGGGGAGTCCAGGGTCGAGGGTCTGCTTTCGGCAAGAGCCTTTGTGCTACGTTGGCTCATGGTGGAAGGCAGGAGGGCAAGAAAGACCACCCGTTCTGCCAATCTAGTCTTGTCATCTCCTTCAGGGCCCAGACTTAGGCATAATGATCATTGCTTTAGCTTGGGTTTTCAGGGGAAGGTCAGCCACGCACTTTCTATGGGCTTGCTGTGTTTACCACTGAGTCGGGGGTGAGGGGCTTGCTGTTGTACCGTTAGTGGGGGAGCAGCATCGATGCCCTAGCACTGCCCTGTCTGTGGTACCCTACTCCCTAGCCTACTTGGGCAGTACTCCTGTTCCTGCCACCCATGCTATTGCCCTTCTCACCCCAGCTCCCATGGAAATCGCTCACCAGCATCATTGAGTATTACTACATGTGGAAGACCACCGACAGATACGTCCAGCAGGTGGGCCATCCCACCCTTCCATACCACGCCTGTCCCCGTCCTTCCCCACAGCCCCATATAGCAACATTACATTTGTTCATATCTTCCCAAAGACTTCCCCTTAAGCCCTGCGGCAAAGAGGAAGGAGCCAGGGTCACTAGAGGACTCACAGACGGGGGGAAGGGATGTTCCTGAACCTGCCCAGCCTGGTATCCCCACTTCTTGGCCCCAGGGTGGTCAGGGAGGGCCATGCAAATTTTCTCAAGTTCTTCCCAAGGGAGCCAGTGCTGGAGAAACAGTGGTGTTGTCCTCCCTGTGGTCCCCCGCTGCCCTGGCAGCCTGGTGACCTCCCGAACCCTCTGTTTTGTTTTAAGAAACGTTTGAAAGCAGCTGAAGCAGAGAGCAAGTTAAAGCAGGTTTATATTCCCAACTAGTAAGTCCTGTCCTTGTGTTCCTGGGGGCCAGTGGGGAGTGGTTGGTGGCTGTGGGGCTATTGGGATTCACTGGAGTCAGGCGGCCTCCTGAGCTAAGTGGAAGGACCTCCGCCCCCCTTTTCATGAGCTTGCTCAGCTGGGAGGAGGGATCAGGAGTCAGCTCCTTTTGCCCTGTAGTTAGGCTGGGTTTAATGATGAGCGTGGGCTGTGGCTGCTGCAGCACAGTGGAGCAGGTACTGGGATGTCTGCTGGGTACACACAGCCCAGGGCACCTGTGACTGACCCTTCTCCTCCATCAGTAACAAGCCAAATCCAAACCAGATCAGCGTCAACAGTGTCAAGGCCAGTGTAGTGAATGGCACAGGGACACCAGGCCAGAGCCCCGGGGCCGGCCGGGCCTGCGAGAGCTGTTACAGTAAGTGCTGTACCTGGCACCCACCCTGGGCAGCAGGGGCCACGGGAATGCTACTGCGTGGCTGTGGTACTCATGGGGCCTCTGAAGGCCCCTGTGCCCAGACCTGGAATGATTCACCATAATGGGGCTGTAGTGGTGGTGGGGTAGTTTGGAAGAGTTCCTCAGGAATATGAGGTGGATGGACCTACTTTGGCCCTGCCTCAGGGGGTGGGATGGCTGTGGTGGTGGTGGGGACACTGGGATGCTCTCTACACCGTTGGTTCTGCTTAAGAATCCGTCTATTTCCAACTTTGTTGTCCGTAGCCACACAGTCTTACCAGTGGTATTCTTGGGGTCCCCCTAACATGCAGTGTCGCCTCTGCGCATCTTGTTGGACATATTGGAAGAAATATGGTGGCTTGAAAATGCCAACCCGGTTAGATGGAGAGAGGCCGGGACCAAACCGCAATAACATGGTAAGCGGGACAAAACCATACTTGTCACCTGCGGCATGTAGGCCCCAGGTCTTTGGCCTCCAGTCACAGTGCTGTGTTGGGGCGGTGTTCCCCATTCCACAGAGTCCCCATGGCATCCCAGCTCGGAGCAGTGGGAGCCCCAAATTTGCCATGAAGACAAGGCAGGCCTTCTACCTGCATACTACCAAGTTGACACGCATTGCCCGGCGCTTGTGCCGTGAGATCCTACGGCCATGGCATGCCGCACGCCACCCCTACATGCCCATCAACAGTGCAGCAATCAAGGCTGAATGTGAGTCATCCCACATGCACTTTCTTGGGCCCAGCAGGAGCCACACTCAGGCGGAGTGTCCAGGTTCGGGTAACGGTGAGGGCCCTGGCTCTTGGGGAACATAACTCTTTACCCTCCCTTGCCTTCCTACAGGCACAGCACGGTTGCCCGAGGCTTCCCAGAGCCCACTGGTGCTGAAGCAGGTAGTGCGGAAGCCCCTGGAGGCCGTGCTCCGGTATCTGGGTAAGCTGGAAGGCTGGAACATAGCGTTCTAAGTGTGATGCTAGCACCTCCTCTAGGAACACTGTGCCAGGCTCAGGAGCACCCACAGTCCCCAGTCCAGACCGTTTGGTTCTAACCTCCCTGGCACTCCGAGTCTTTATGTCCTGATGATGGTTTTTGTTTGATATAAGATCTCTCTACATAGCCCTGTCCTGGATTCACTATGTAGACCACACTGGCCTTAAACTCACAGAGATCCCCCTGCCTCTGCCTCCCAAATCCTGACTTCTGACTAGAGTTTATGCCAGGTACAACCCAACCAACAAGTCCCCAGGGCAGGGTGGACACCTGCTGCCTGCAAGGAGGCCTCTCCCCAACTGTAAGACAACATTGCAGGCTTCTGTGAACCCTTGGTGGCCAAGGTGCTTATCTGGCCAGCAGCCTTGTAGGGATAGTTCCTTGCTTGTTTGCTTTGGGACTGTCGATCCCTGCTGGCCACTTTAAAATGGCACATCTTGAGGGTTGAGTCAGATACTTGGGCTCCCTTGTTTGCAGGATGTGAGTGTGCTTGCGTCAGTCCTCTAGCACGGAGGCAGCAGGCCTTCTCGAAAGGACACTCCAGAACCATAAACAAAGCGTGCTCATTGCAGACACAAGTGTCTGGCTTTACTCCCTGTCTTGGAACCTGGCCCCCAGGGCCAGCCCTGCCCCTTCCCTGCCCTTGTTCCATGGGAGGCTGTGGTTATTGCCAAGACCCACCTTCTGTGGGGCAGGCTGAGCTAAGGCCAGCCAGGCCGCTCAGTGTCTGGCCAGTAGCCAGTCTTCTGCCATCAGCCCTGGTGGCCTGGATGTAGAGGCTGTCTGATGTTATGGACTGTGTCTGCATCTTGTAAACTCTTACACTTAGCAGCTCTCTTGTCCAAGGCAATGGGCTCAAGCTCTACTTGGCTGTCACCCCTCCTGAAGATACCCTAGGTAGCCCTGGCCTCTAGCATAGCGACTGCTTCCTTCCAGCCTTGTCAATGGGGCTTTAGGTTGGGAAGGTTTTAGTACTGCATTGAGCCTTCTAAGTCACACCCTTGCCTCTTCTGTTCCCACAGAGACCCATCCCCGCCCCCCTAAGCCTGACCCTGTGAAGAGTTCATCCAGTGTGCTCAGCAGCCTGACCCCTGCCAAGTCAACCCCTGTCATCAACAATGGCTCTCCCACTATCCTGGGCAAGAGGAGCTATGAGCAGCACAATGGGGTAGATGGTGAGTCTGAGCTAAAGCACTGGCCCTGTGAGGAGGCCAGGCCAGGTCTGCTGGGAGCTGCAGGGCTGGCCTATGAGGAGGTCAGGCCCACTGAGGGCCATGGCTAACCCTGGAGCTCCATGTGACTCCTATTCAACTGGCTCTTAGTTGATGGTGTTTTCTCTCCCTCTCTCTCCTGTTCCTGGGCACTGCCAGGCAACATGAAGAAGCGCCTCTTGATGCCCAGTAGGGGTAAGGCCTGGGGCGGCCGCTGGTGGGGTGCTGTGGCCGAGTCCTGTTGTGATGCCTGTGTGTGCTGTCTACTAGCAGACTGGGCGGTTCAGGGCACGTACAGGGGCAGTCCACACAGACCCAGGCCACAGCCCATACTTTCATACTGTCGTAGACTTGTCACTTGGTAGCAAGCCCATTACCCCTTGGGCCCCCTCCCTTGGCCTGAGCCATGGGTGGACTGTCCTTGCACGAGGGCCCTGGTGCCCCCACTGCTGTCGCGCTGTGACTGCTCGCATGCCTTCAGCCTTGCTTGTAGGGCTGTTAGTGCTACCTGCAATTTTTGTGTGCCCTGCCTGGTGGGACAGTAGGAATGGGTTGGTGGCTGGACTTACATATGGCCTTCATATCTGCTGAGGATGAGCTCAGACTCTGCTGATGGGGGAAGGGCTGTGGGGCACAAGCCTGCTCTGGGTGTGAGGGACAGCACCAAGTTTGGATGTCAATGTGAGGGGCAGTGTTTAAGGCTGGGGGTAGCTGAGAAATACCAGCTAGCCAGCATGAGCCTGTTCAGGCCCCTCCTCAGCTGTCAGGACAAGAGCCCAGGATGTAGCAGTGGGCAGAAGCCATCCAATTGTACCTTATTCCCTCAGGACTACCCCCACCCCCCAAGGTTGCTTTGGAAGGTTGCCAACTGTCAGGTATACAAGCAGGTATATCCCTTTTGTGTGGCTGTGGAACTGGCCGTGTTATCTACACCTTAGTCCAGGGGCCCAGGCATGGCCTTCCCTGACTTTGCTTCTGGTTTCTATAAAGAGCTATTCACTTCCGCTGAGTTTTTCAAAGCCTCCCATGCAGACCTGTGGTGTGTCCCGCAGTGGGCACCCTACAGGATGTAGTGGGAACTCACTGGCCCTGTGAGTGGTCTGGGCAGCTCCCAGGGCGGAGCATCTAGCCACAAGAGAGGTGGCTGTCCTGAAATTGTAGACCAGGTCTCAGTACTGGAACTAGCCTAGCAACAACGGGTTGGCTGCTTGGAGACAGCCTCAACCTTACAGTGGTGCTGTGGTAGGCCTCAGGCCTGGCCCTTGCATATGCAGAGCAGATGGGAACTCTGGGCAAGGCGCTGGCCCCTGGCACCCTAGATTCTTAACTCACTAACCCCTGCCCCATACTGCCTGCTGCTCTGCCCTTCAGCTTAGCTGCCATGTGCATGCGGCTCACTCCTAACTCTAGTGTGTATCTTCTCTCTCTGCCACCTCATCACTCTGGCAGGCACTTACCTGGGTAAGTAGCTCCTGTGATAGCACTTTATGTGGGCATACGGTTGGGGGCTCCAGTAGCTGTCCCTGCCTGGGGGGCTGCAGACCAGGAAGTTGGGGCCTCTGAGAGCTAAATGAGCTGCTAGGGAGGCTGGATCCAGGATTCTGGAGTAGGGGCAGATGACAGGTAGATGGAGGTGAGACAGTCCAGGCTGGGATCCCCGCACTGGGAGACTGAGGATAGGATCTTGTGTTCCAGGTTTGGAGTGTATGTTATGGCCCTGTCTTAAAATATTAAGCGGGAGCCGGGTGTGGTGGTGCACACCTTTAATCCCAGCACTTGGGAGGCAGAGGCAGGTGGATTGCTGTGAGTTCGAGGCCAGCCTGGTCTACAAAGCGAGTCCAGAACAGCCAAGGCTACACAGAAACCCTGTCTCGAAACAAAACAAAACAAAATTAAGCCGGAAATCTCTGATGAGAAGTGTTTGGTGATTGAGAGATTGCTGTGGGGTCCAGTGGCACTAGCCAGGCACGGTAGAGGAGTCCTGTCTTGTCCCCTGCTTGGGGCCAGGCCATGCAGAGACCTGTTTGGCACACATGTTTATACATGCCAGCAGACCAGGGAGGCTGTCATCCTACTCCTGCTGGGGTCGGGTGACAGCCTAGATTTTACCTCTCAGCCTCATCCTAGTGACCCTCAGTCTACAAGCATGAGTGTTGTCGTCCGACATCTTTTTCTCACCTGGCATCTGCTTTTAGCGTGTGAGCAACCGGCAGGCAGTGGCTGCTCCAAGAAGAGATGGGAGTGATGATGCATATACAGCCCTTCAGGCTGTTGCTTGGTGTACACCAGGCTTCACCAGTCTTGGCTCTGGTCTCTTACCTGGAGCCCAAACTGCCAAACTGCCTCATTTTCTGCTGGCCAGGATATAGGTGGCCCTCAGGCTTGGCAGAGCTATTGGACCACCCGGGCTAGCTGAGAACATCTTATAGGCCCCTTGGGTGTGGGCTTTGGCTGCACGGGGTGGCCTCAGATGGTACGTCCCCACCTCCACCCTCATGGCCTGGGCTTGGAGGCATTGGCAGGTAGTGCGGGTGCTGAACATGCCCTGCCCTCTGCCCCCCACCCCCGCTCTGGCCTCACTCTGTGTTCTTTTTCATCAGGTCTGGCAAACCATGGGCAGACCAGGCACATGGTAAGAAGGGGCAACTAGAGATTTGGCACACCTTCCTCCAGCTGCTGGGGGAGGGGCTCAGGTAGCCCCCATTCTCCAGCCAGGAGCCATGGCTAGCATCTGGGAACCTCAGCCCAGTGCATTCAGGCCTCAGCAGCCCTCCAGGGCCTCCCTCTCTGGGCTGGGTGGGTTGGCTAGGGAACCTTAAGGCCTGGCTGACTAGGAAGCCGGGCTCTTGCCTTGGGGGTTGTAAGGTAAGGTCAAGGCACTGTCTCCCTGTCTTCATACCTCTTGTTCACCACAGGGACCAAGTCGGAACCTCCTGCTCAACGGGAAGTCCTACCCCACCAAAGTGCGCCTAATCCGTGGTGGCTCCCTGCCTCCAGTCAAGCGGCGGAGAATGAACTGGATCGATGCCCCAGATGATGTGTTTTACATGGCCACTGAGGAGACCAGGTTGGAGCCTTTCCTGAGATGGGATGGGGGTCCTCAGCTGCCACCTTCTGCTTTTCACTGGCTCACCTCTTCCCACAGGAAAATCCGCAAGCTGCTTTCATCCTCAGAAACCAAGCGTGCTGCCCGCCGGCCCTACAAACCCATTGCCCTGCGCCAGAGCCAGGCCCTGCCGCTGCGGCCACCCCCACCTGCACCAGTCAACGATGAGCCCATTGTTATTGAGGACTAGGCGGTCGCCCTCCATCAGCCCCAGAGTATCCAGTGAGGCCTGCAGAGGCCAAGTGGCCTCCCTTCCCCCACCAGACTGCTGCCCACCCCACCCTCTGTTTCCGTAGTGCCCCAACTCCCGCCCTCACATGCAGAGAAACTGCTCCTCTGGTGGACATGCGGGGGAAGAAGTGTGGTCTAACTTATTCCAAGACACCGAGGAGTCTTTTTTAGCTTTGTGTTTACTTTTTGGCTGGAGCAGAGATGAGGAACGCCCTGGGCCCTGTGCTGCGGGCCTTCTCGCCCGGGGTGGGCTCTAAGGTTTTGTTGTGTTCTGTTGAAGGTGCCATTTTAAATTTTATTTTTATTACTTTTTTTGTAGATGAACTTGAGCTCTGTAACTTACACCTGGAATGTTAGGATTGGTGCGGCCAGCAGCGGCCAAGCTGCCTGGCAGGGTTGGTCCCTTGTCTTTTCAAGTAATTTTCTTATTAAACAAAAACAAAGAAAAAAAATGTCATAAAAAGGAAAACCCCAGCAAGCCCTTCTGTGTCTTTTGTTCCCAGTTCCTCACCTGGTTTAGGGCCTTGAACTCAACCTGCTCCAACACCTGGAGTACCTCCCTCATCAGACTCATGGCTAGCAGCCACAGGGCAGGCAGACGCTGCTCAGCTCTGCTGCGGTCACTCAGGCTGTAACTGCAGGCCTTCCAAGAGGGGCAGGAGGGACTGGCCACAGACGACCTCCATGTTAGATGAATTTGTGCTAAAACTGTCTCACAAGCCCGAGCTGACTTTGCCTGAGACCCTACCACCTTTTCCTCCCAGTGTTACCTGGGGCTGCTTGGTACATGAGCTCAGGGTCCAGGGCCTATCTACCTCCTATGCCCAGCAGAGCCCTGCCCCAGCTGTCAGGCTGGCTGTGCTGCCCTAACAGGTGTGCTTTTTTTTTTTTTCCTCAAGAATTTGCTCATATTTCTGCTCAGAAATCCTATCTCTGCCTGCGCCTATCCTTGCAAGCCTAGAGACAGGTGCAGGCCTGGCCAGCCACTGAAGGAGGAGGCCTGGCTCTGCTGTCCATCATCCCTCAGGCTGTGGCCTCAGTTGGCCAAGAAAAGGGTCAACCAGACCCTTTGTGGGAACAGTGGGGGTTTTGGCTTCCGCCCTGCTGGGGCGCCTGTGGTGTGTGGAAATCTCAGGCAGGGGATTAAAATAGAAATCACTTATGCTTCCACTTTGGGTATAGATAAGGGGTATCTTGGCTTCCCCGAGCCTGTGACGGGGCTTATCAGGGTAACAGGCCAGGTGTCTGGGACAGGCCTGTGACATTTACCCTACCCATCTTCCTAGGGTCATTGGGCTCCTCCCAGTTGCTGCTGGTCTCTCCACTTTGTCCTCCACTGCTTTAGGATGCCCAGGTCTTCAAGGGCTCCTAGGAGTCTGTAGGCAGCATGGCTGTCAACTCAAGCCAGGCGCAGATGGAGCCCCTTCTGCCCTAGTTCGCTTAACTCTGCTCAGGCAGAAGTTCTTTCCCCAAAGACTGTCCTTTCCACGAGTCAGGCTGGGCACTGGCATTACTGGGTAGGTCCTGGCCAAGACAGAAAACCAAGGGCAAGAGGGCCCCTCTAATAAGACAGCCCCCAGGGTTGTCCTGTTAGCTTTGACTTGCCTCACTGCCTTCGCTCCAGTGCCCACTATAGAAACAAGGCCAAGTACGTACTGGACTTCATGTCTACCTTCAACTGCCTGGAGATCACAGCCAAGGTTAAGAGTGTGAAGTACACACAGGCTTATGGTTTATGGGCCCAGGAAGGTACTCTGCTCTACTCTGATACTCTTTTTGATGAAGAAAATAAAAGGGGCCATCCTGTGATGGTCAGTCAGTTGTGACCCAAGGGACTGGTGCTGACATGAATCAGCCTGCATGCCTGCCCTGGTCATAGTTGAGAGCCTTCATGCCATGTCTAGGACCTCACTTTCAGCCAGCCTAGCCATGGGTTTTCCTACAGTAGATCTGTGACCCTGCCCTGGATGACATGACACGTGAAAACAGAATTGCAATGTTTTTTTTATTGGGGCCCTAGAGAAGAGATCTGTTGAGCTGCTCCACACCCTGCATCTTTCATACTGCATGGATGAGGAGGAGGAGGGCACAGTAGGGGGTGATTGGCTTGGGATTAAGGGCACATATGAATCCAGCCTAAGCAGAGCCTGCCTATGAATGAAGGGACCCTGTCCAAAAAGGCGCTGGGGAAACCTCTGCCTGCCTGAGCTGAGCTATGCTCTCCTTTTGCCCTCCACAGCCTTAGATGTGGAGGCCAAGGCCACTGTTTTGTCACTGTCCCCTGTACCTTCCTGCCAGGCCCGGAACAGCCCCATAGCCCTCCATCACTGCCCAGGGACCACAGCAGAGTAGGTAGGACAGCAGCAGTAATTAAGCTCTCAGCCCCACCCTCTCCAGCCCCTTCTCACCCCGGGCATCTAGCCAGTACTGCATGCCATTCTTTGGCTGCTACCCCTCGGAGGGGCCCTACTCCTATCCACTCTTTCAAAAGGCTGGACACCCTTGAGGCCTTTTCAGAAGACTGCCTGTGCCCAGCCCAGTCAGCCCTGCCTTAAGCTGCAAATATCAGTGGTGGAGTGGTCAGGCAGGCTGGTACTTAGGGTTCCCAGAACTACTAAGATGGGGAGCTGGTGTGGACACAGCAATGGAGTCAGGGCACCTACGAATCCAGTCTGAACAGAAATCTGGCTGTGAGAGAAAGGACCCTGTCCAGGAAGGCGCTGGGGAGGCCTTACCTGCCTGCCTCTCACCTTGGCTGGCATCTGTCCAGAGGTGCCCAAGGGGAGCTGGTCAGGCTGGTCAGTCAGGCTTGGAGGGGGTGGTGCATGTTTCTGGGCTGTTGTCACCATGGAAATGGCAGTTTCTGCAGGATATGTGTGCAAGGAAGGGAGAGGGGCCACCTCCAACATGCCTGGCACCTGGGACCACTTGGCTCCCAGTCCTTGGGCTGGGCTGAAATGTGGATGTCCAGCACAGCTGTGAGGACAGAGTGGGAGGCGGGTCTCTGGAGTCAGCTGCCCATACTGGGTTGAATCAGGGTTTGGGACATGTAGGGTGTTTGTTTCCCAGATGCAAGGCCCCAGGTTGGGTCAAGAGAGGCTCAGTGAAAGACGCTGTGAGTCCGTGGTACCCCTCTTTGGTCCACACTGTCCTGAGTTCCAGGATTGAGTTAAGAAATAGGAGGGACCTAGCAAGCCTCTAATGGGAAGGAGAAGCAGGAAGGAGCTGTTCCTGAGGACAAGCAACATGGGAGACAGGATCTGGCTGGCAGGATTTCTGGCTCTGCCACCTTCAAAATGCAATGGGGCCAGAATTCTGGGAATCAGAGAGACCCTGGCATGAGAGACCGGCAGCAGCCATGGGTTTGGAATGCTCACAGATGGAGGTGTTAGCCCACAACACTTGATGCTCAGGAAACTCGCAGGTACCCCATTTCTCTAAGGACAGAAATGGGGAGGACCGTTAGAGAGCAAGTGCACCTGCGGCCCCTTCCGAGTCTACCAAGGCTGTCTCCGCCCCGCCCCCACTCATTCCAGCGGTTTCTTCGGCTGTTTTTGGAAGTGGTGGTGCTTACAAGTGAGCCCCGCCTGCCCCTCCTTCAGCACCACAGACAGGACCGCGGTGCCCCGCCCGGAATCCGACGCTTCGTGCTTCTGTGCTGAGAGGCCGTTGCTATAGAAACGAGCCAACAAAGGGAGGCGGCGCCGGGCGGCAGGAGTGGGCGTCCCGTGGGTTTCTCGCGCCCCTTTCTACCACAAGTAGGCCGGGGCGTCGGGGCCTAAAGTTGGGGATCCCAAGTCCGCTTTCCAGGTAGAGGCCACAATGTTTCTATGGAAACCTCAGGCCATCTCACTCCGGGGTAGGGGGCGCGAAGCCGCGCCCCTCGGACCCTGGCAGGTGCGCCCCTCCTGCAGCGAGCCCAGCTGCTGGCGTCCTGGGGGCCGGCTCCCGAGGCCCCGCCCAGGTCGCGGAGCCAATCGACGCCCGGGTATGGGCGGGGCAGGCGCGGGCGGCGGCGCAGAGATCCGCGCGGGTGGAGGGTGCGGACGGACCAAGCTCACCGACCATGGCTTCCAAGTGTCCCAAATGTGACAAGACGGTGTACTTCGGTGAGTATCCACCCGCCGTCTGTATTCTCCTCAAGGCCTCAGGCACAGAGCCACACCCCATAGTGTAGACGGATCGGGGTGCGTAGCCACAATCTTGGGATGCGCGACCCGTAGCTGAGCTCGCCACGCTACCCACGCGAGTGCGTCCAGAAGCTCGAAGATGGGGCTGCGCCCGGCGAGGGAGGCCAGTTGGGATCCTGGAGGAGCGGGTGGCGTCGGGTGGGTTCGGAAGCGGTCTGTAGGCAGAGACCTGATCTGCCCGGACTGCGAGCGCCCTCCTAGCCACCCGCACGTTCGGCTTATCGCCTTTCTTAAGCGGCACTGTTCGTGGCGGGATCCAATAAGGTCGCACGCCTGGAACTGGTCCGGTGAGATCCCCTGAGGCATCTCCGCCTCACCCTGTGGCTGCCTCCCAGCCTGCACATGGGCCCAGTAGTGTAACCGAGAGTAGTGAGTTGACCCCAGATCTCACTCCGACCTCTGCCCAGGCCGCTGGACCAGGTTTGGGATCCGCTGGGATTCCGGATTCAGTCCAAGCGGGGGCGACCTTGGCCTCCGCCTCTTACGTGCCCCAGCTTGCTCCCTTTCTTGGCTACTTGCCTTCGCAGTTTCACCCGGGGTGGGGCACCGGTGACACCTAGGTCTCCATTAGCTTGAGAGTAAACTGAGTGACTAGGACCCTGTCCTCTTAGAGGTCAAGGTTATCAGTAAAGGAGGCTGTGGTGTGTAGGATTGGTTCCTGCTAAAGTGGCGCCTGAAGGCAGTCACCTTTATTAAGCATCCCCCTAGTTCCTGAACTCTAACTCCCCTGGGGGCTATGCTTCTGGCTGAGCAACTTTGCAGGAGTAGCTAGCTGTGTAGTCGCCCACTAAAAGATAGTCTCAGGGCCAGAATAGGGGAAGACAGAGGGCCTCAAAAGACAGGGTCGCTTCTGTGGTTGTCCCAAAAACAGTAGGCAATGCCCAGGTCAGTGGGCTTCTTCAGCTGAGGGGAGGAGAAGAGAGGCCACTTTTGTTTGTTCTCAGAGAGGAGGGGCCGGATTTAGCTTGGAGTTGTTCTGGGTAGCCTGGAGCCAAGGGGTTTCCTGTTGCCTCCTGGAGGGCACAGATTGCCTGATTTCAGTCCTTTTCCTACGGACAAGTCCCCCAGAGTGGGGTTGTTCCCCCCCCCACCCCGGGCCATTCTGCAAGACCCTGCTCCAGACCAGGCCAGCTTTGGACTCTCTGGGGCCTTGGCCAACAGGCCACCCGGAAAAAGTACCCTGCCTGCTTGGGCGACTCTGGCTCTCAGCAGAAAACAAAGGCTCCTCAGAGTCTGCTGGCTTCTGTCCTGTGGGGAGGTAAGGGGTCCAGAATACGGCTCCTTCCACCCACCTGGGCTGTGCCAAAGCGACCTCAGGGTGCTGTGAGTCTTGATCTCGCTCTAGAATACACAGCCAGGGAGGCAGACCATTCCCTTCCAAGCTATTAGACCCAATCGATGGTGCATTCCCAATTTTGGTCAGTAATGGGGCCATCGACCCAACCAGTGGGTCTGAGGGTCAGCACCCTGCCCCCACATGGCCCAGATCCCAGAGCTGGCCAGAACAGAGTGGTTTTGGCAGCTGTGAGCTGCAGCTGCCACAGCCACTGATGGCCATCCCAACAACCTCCTTATCATTGTCCTGAGAGAGAATGCCAGGTAGGCATGGGAGCCAAGCCTGCTTTCCATCCAGGTAGCTCCTGCCTGTTCTGGCTTGGACCTGGCAGGGCTCTGCCTCGCCTGTGTCTTACTTAGCATCGCAAACGGAATTAAGCAATACTGTCCCGGACTAGGGTCTGGGGCTTCTGGAGACCGCCTGTCCTTCCTGGCCATGCTCAGCAAGCTAGGGCTGCAGGGAGCCAGACTTGGCCTCATGAAGGAGCCAGGCTCTCTGCCCAGCAGCAGCACTTCTGGGGGGGCTAGGGGGTGCTTTAGAGTAGGCTGTGCTCCTTGGTGTTTGCCAAGGTTGTCCAGAGGAGGCTTGGCCCCCAAAGGGACTACTGGGCCACTCTTGAGAAAGAAAGGCTGGAGAGCTAGCTGTTTCTGCTATCCTTGGTGTAGAGTCCAGAGCCAAGCAAGCAAAACAGCCCTCCCGCCTCCCCCGCCTCTCTGGCCTGGCCCCTTCCCTTTGGAATTCCGGCTCAGCTCTCAGCTCAGGCCCTTCTTCCTGCCCACTTCTCCACCCTTTTCCTGCCTTACTCCCTTGGGGAGGCCCAGGCTTCCGTCCATTGGGATGTGGTTCAGCAGTCATTGCCCTGGGATTGGGGGTTGGGGCTGGAGCCCGCAGCCCTCAGCTGCTGGTCACAAACCTTTGGCGCCAAACTGGCAGCTGGAGGCAGATCTCAGGGCTTCGGATAAGGAAACCAAATAGGGATCCCGCCTGGTGGTCCTGTGGCAAGGGAGACTGTCATTCCCTCAGCGGTGGGCGCTGCTTGTGTTCATTAGGCTCTGTGGGAGGCGGGAGGGACAGGTGTGAGGAGAGGCACTATGAGGCTGAGGCATGTATGTTGAGGAAGGAGCCAGAACGAATGGGTGCAGTCGGCAGACACTGAGGGGTTAAGCCAAGTGCACGGCCCGGGCTGGGACTACTTAGGATGAGCAAGGAGCAAAGGGCCCCAGGATGGCTTGAGGGAGGCTCTGTAAACAGTAGCCTAATCTTGGAGCCTCCATGGGTGGGGTGGGAGTGGGGCTTGATGCCTGCCAGGTGGTGTGAAATGAAGGGCTTTGGGCTTGGAAGCTTCTGGAACGGGCATGCGGCCTTGACCACTGCCTCCTACCACCTACAGCCGAGAAGGTGAGCTCCCTCGGCAAGGACTGGCACAAGTTCTGTCTCAAGTGTGAGCGCTGCAACAAGACACTGACCCCCGGCGGCCACGCTGAGCATGATGGGAAGCCCTTCTGCCACAAGCCCTGTTATGCTACACTGTTTGGACCCAAAGGTAAAGGGTCCCAGGCAGGCCTGAGACCTGGGACAGCTCCTGTGCTTGCTGTAGGGGGGGGTGGTGGTGGTGGTGGTGGGGTGGGCGGGTGGGGCGGAGAAGCTCCTTCTGCTCTTTCCTCCCCCACTTCTTCTTCTCTGTGCCCCCTCCTACCCTGTAAGCTGTGTAACATCTTGGGGAAAGCTCTGTGTGAGAGATGGGGTGGGGTCAAGGCCTCCAACCATTACCCTCCTGCTGACGTGCCTGCCACCTACAGGCGTGAATATAGGGGGCGCTGGTTCCTACATCTACGAGAAGCCTCCGACTGAGGCTCCTCAGGTCACTGGCCCCATCGAGGTCCCTGTGGTGCGAACTGAGGAGCGGAAGACCAGTGGACCCCCCAAGGGTCCCAGCAAAGGTGGGATAGGCTCTGGGTGGGGTGGTTGGTAAGGCTAGCCAAGGTCCACCCTGACCTAACTTCACCCCTCCAGCCTCTAGTGTCACCACGTTCACTGGGGAACCCAACATGTGTCCTCGATGCAACAAGAGAGTATACTTTGGTAAGTGACTGCCCAGTCCCCAGACTAAGGAGGATTGTGCCTTGGGTCTGGGGTTAGCACCATCACCATTCTCCCTCCCTCCCAGCTGAGAAGGTGACCTCCCTGGGCAAGGACTGGCACCGGCCCTGCCTGCGCTGTGAGCGCTGCTCCAAGACACTGACCCCAGGCGGGCATGCTGAGGTAAGGGGTGCAGGGGTCAAACAGGGCTTGAGGAGGGGGTGGGGAGAAAAGAGTGCTAGAGTAAGGATTCCAGAACTGGTAGGGTGGGGTCAGGCACCAGAAACCAGGGATTCTGCAGCTGGGAGGCTTTCTGACCTGGGGTTGCCCTAGGCTATATGGACTGCCTTCTGGCCACTAGAGGGCGGATTCTGCAGATACTCCTTGGTGCTCTGCTATTTCTGTCAGAGTGGTCCTGCACATGACCTTGGAAGCCTAAGAGCTCTCCGGGAGCAGACCCCTACACCATGAAAGGCTCACTGTGAGGGAGTGAAGGAAGGGCGGGAGGGCTGTACTCAGCGCTGTCTCTGCGTTGCCCACAGCACGATGGCCAGCCCTACTGCCACAAGCCTTGCTATGGAATACTCTTTGGACCCAAGGGTAAGTATAGTGGGTAGCAGAAACAAGGGCCTGGTCCCTTCCCCTGGTCCCTGTTCGCTCTCACTCAGCCACTTTTCTCCACAGGAGTGAACACCGGCGCTGTGGGCAGCTATATCTATGACAAGGACCCGGAAGGCACCGTTCAGCCTTAGATCTGCAGATGCTGTCCTCAGAGTCCTGCGAGACTCTGGGGAGTCTTGGCCTGCAAGCCTAGGTCATAAGTGATGGAGGGGGAAGCCCAGAATAGCATCCTTAGTTTTTTTGTGTCACCTTGGCATGTCCTTTGTTGCCCACTACCCACTTTGTGTCTCCATAACCCCGCGTATCCTGTGTCCCCTCCGTCCCGGTGTCTCTATGCTCCTGATAACTCTCCAGGGTGGCTGTCCTATGATATCCCTGTTACCCACACCTGCCCACCAGTATTATTTATGCTCTGCTTGCCGGTGACGGCCTTGAGCTCACAGCATTCCCAGGGTGATGGCACCCCTGTGAAGAGCCCTCTGCTGGTCCCCACATCACTCCCTACCTACTCCGCACGTGGTTCACAGCTACAGAGACATTTGCGGTCAATAAATGGTTTGGTTTGAGGATTGCAGAAGCCCAGTGTCGTGTGTGTGGGGTGGGTATGAACCTAAGACAGTGTCCTTTTGTCTCTTCATAGATGTTCCCTTGTACCCCTGGGCCCAGCATTGGTAGGGATGGAGTCCAGAAACATTTCTGAAGTGGGGAGGCTGACTTAGGCATCAGTGCCAACGCTGAGATGTGTGGGAGGCAGGGAGGGGCTGCACCGGCAGAGGTGAGAAGGTATCTTGGGAAAGGGGTCCAGACAATTGACAGATGGGAGCAGTTGAGAACATGGCTCTGAAGCATACAGAGTTGAGGTATATACCTGAGATGCTGGGACACAGCTCCAGGCACTGGGAGGTCCAATTTGAGAAGAAGCAGGAGACATGGGCTAGGGCCTGAGGGACCAGGTGAACAGAAAGGTCTTGGGCAGAAAAGCATGTGAATCTGTTGAGAACCGGGTGGGACCTGAAGTGGAAGGCAGCCTAGGTCTGTGCTGAGAAAGCCATGAGAGATTAAGGGTGCGGGCCGACTGCAGTCTGACCAGGCTCAGCTGTGGCCATTTCCTGCTATGTCCACAGGCCAAGGGCTTTGACCATCCTGATTTACCTCTAGTTGGTGGCCCAGAAACAGAATGAGGGTAGTCTACTACATGGGGTTCTAGGGATTTATGTGACTCCTCAGTGAACCCAGGATCTGGGACTGCAACCCCCTTCTCACAGTGGGAGCGTCCTTCCCTCACTTGCTTTTCCACGAATGCCCACTAGGATGCGCCCTTGCATTTCAGTGGCGCTTAGGAGACTAGTCTGATCTGCCCCATCTAGTCCCGCTCCCTTCTCAGTTGTCTCAGAGCGCCTGGGGTGGGGGGGGGGAGTGGCTTTTAAAGTTTGTCCCTGGCTTTTTGTCCAGCCGTCCTGTCCACTGACCCTGGTGTGGCTGTGTCCGGACCCTACTTGTCCTGTGGCCTCAGAGCATCAGTCGGCTCCAGTGCCTGGAAGCCCCCACTCTCCACCCTTGCCAAGCGAAGGTCCAGCTAGTGGGCTCTGGGACTCCTCCCCCTCACAGCCTCCCCACCAAGACGCCGCTTCGGCTACCCATTTTGGACTGTGGTGGGCAGCCCGCTCTCCTCCCGGCTGGTTATGCGTAGTAGAGGGGATAAGGAGTGGTGTGCCTTCGGGAGCAGGAAGACTTCAACCAGCTCAGCCTAAAGGAAACGGTCGGGGTGGCCTTCCTCAATCCTGGGCGGGACCTTTGAAAACGAGAAGGGGATTACCCTAGCTGGGATACTAGGGTCCAGGGTCTTCCCAGGGCCCGGCGCATCCCCGCCCTGCGGCCAGCTTTGCTGTGCATCATCGGATGGGGCGGGGCAGGATCTGCCCTTTTCCTGCAGGGGAAGATGACGCCGCTTGGTGTTTATTTCCAAGGAGTTGTCGTGGAAACGCGGCGGTGCTGCGACTGTTTGTCTGGGCCTTGTTGCCAGGCGGTGTCCGCTGCTTTGCAAGGTCGCCAGCTTCCGATGCACTCAAGATGAAGGAGTGAATGGAAGCTTTTGTCTCTGGCATCCACCCTTCTTTGGGAGAGTGCCCCGAGTTTCCATCTCCCAAATGAACACTTAGTATGGGGAGATGATTCTAGATACCATCTGACCATCTCACCCCGTTCCTAATTCTGTCAACGGAGTCCAGAGCCCGAGACTAATAGCTGCTTTGTACTGTTTAGCTGTGTTTCGGAGTTCCCCTGATATGCCACCGCCCACCCATCTATCTAGCCTGGCTGCACTCTCCAACCAGGCCCTCCTAGCCCTTACTGGGTATGAAGTGCCCAGCCTATGGCTCTCTCCACCCACTTCCCTTAGTCTTGGATCTTCGGGACTTTTTTTCTTTTTTGGGGGGAGGGGTTGGTTTTTCGAGACAGGGTTTCTCTGTGTAGCCTTGGCTGTCCTGGAGTCACTTTGTAGACCAGGCTGGCCTCGAACTCAAGCGATCCGCCTGCCTCTGCCTCTCGAGTGCTGGGATTAAAGGTGTGCGCCACCACGCCCGGCTTCTTCCGGACATTTCATACCCGCAACATCCTCCCTCCTGCCCAGCCTTGCTTCCCTGGGGCCAGTGACTCCTGCGTCAGCCCTGGGTACCCCTCTACCAGAGTCTTCCTCAAGCTCCAGGCTCCTTGCAGATCCCATTTGTCTCATCCCTGCTCACTGGCTGCTTGGCTGAAGCCTGGGGGCAGGCCATCAAAAAGATCACCATGTGCTATTGAGTGGGTGCAGTGCAGGCTGGCCGGAGACCACAGTGCCAGGTGTGGGCAGTCCTTTTTCCCAGGGCCAGACTGGCTGCGGGCGTGGGCTCCAGGCCATAAACATGGCTTCAGCTGCTGGTTTGGAAATTCCAGGCGGTTCTTCCTGGGCTTTGGCTCCAGGAAGTAGTCACTGGGCACCAGGCCCAGGCTCAAGGAAGGCACAGTGTAGGGCATCCCGTCTGACCAGATTAAGGTCCTAGGTAGGGAGTGCAGTCCCATTGAGAGAAGGGTGGCTGTGTCATGTTACTTCTGGAAAAGGCGGAATCTAAAGGTTGTCTGCCTAAGCCTGAGGTAAAAGGCCTGAAGGACAGAGCAACCTGTCTGGCAAGCAGAGTTCAACTCCTTCTGATGGTGGCCATCCCAGCAGGCCTGCCCTAGGGCCAGATCTTGTGCTAGGCGGGGGTCCCTGGAGACAAGCTGCTGAAAATAGGCCCTGGGAACTTGTAAATGTCCTCAACTGGTCTGAGGGGAGGGAGTGGGATGGAGAGGGAGGGAGGGAGAGGGAGGGAGGGAGGGAGAGGGAGGGTGGGAGGGCGGGCCCTAGGGAGGCCTGTACCGTGTCTTGGTAGGCTCAGTATGTTCTGATAGCACATGCATCTGAGAGCAGAGGACACAGGACAGGCTCAGCTGGCCTTTAGCCCTTAGATGGAATCTCCACACGTGACTGCACCCTCAGCCAGGTACCAGCAGAGCCAGCACACTACTGAGGCCCTGCCCTGAGGTGCTGAGCTTTTCTGGTGGGAATGGGTGTTGGCATTCCTCAGTGGTCATCAGCCCTACCTTCTCTGGCTGACCGTAGGGTGTGGTATCCCAGCCAGTGGAGGGCACATGGGTGTGTGCAGAGGAGGCTTGAGCAGATCATGGTTCTGCAGCCTCCCCTCCCCCATAGCCGCTTTCCTGTACACGTGGTGGGGAGCTCAATGTGTGCTCTTTGAGTGCTTCTGCAGAGCGCCCCAGGCCTCTCCACTTGGCCAGTCCCGGTCAGTTGTCCTTCTCCGGGGATAACCTGGGTTAAGGGGAGGCAGGTGAGTGTGTGGAACTCTACCAGATCAGGACACTACCAGCTCAGCCTCAGCTGAGAGAGTTGAGGGATAAGGCAAGTGGTCTGAAAAGAAGCAGCGGGGGAGGGGGGACATTCAAAGACACCACGGAAGCTTTGGAAGAGTCTGTCTGTCCGTCTCCCGCCCCCACTCCCCGTATGTGCATGCTTCGTTGTTAATTTTTCAGTCAGAGTCTCATTTAGCCCAGGCTGGCCTTAAATGCTCTATGTCGCTGAGGCTGCCTTTGAATTCCTGATCCTCTTGCCTACATCTCCAAGTACTGAAAAAGAGCTCTCAGGCCAGGAGCAGGTTCATGTGTTTCCAAGGCAGACACGATTTTTGAGGGAGCAAAGGGTTGAGAACTTTTTTTCTCTTTCTTCTCTTTCCCTCCCTACCTCCATCTTCTCTCTCTCTCTCTCTCTTTCTCTCTCTCTCCCTCTCTCTCTCTCTCTTTCCTAACTAGGTCTGGTTCTGTAGACCAGGAAACTGTGCAGGTGATCCTCCTGCCTCAGTCTCTGACCTTAGCCATCATAGGCCCAGGAAGCCACACCACCTTGTGTATGTTTGTGTCTGAACTGACTGGGAAAACTGCTGTGTACCAATGAAGACAGCATCAATCCTTGGCCCTCCCTCCATGACCATGGCAACAGGAAACAACATAAGGGAAAGCCAAAGAGACATGGTTTGGGGGAGAGGCCCCCCAGTGCAGAGTGGGGCCAGAATCCAGGGGTGGGGCCTGTGGATGGACAGAACATGAGCTCAGCCAGGGTTGTTGACCAGCCTCCTTAGCAACAGCTGAGAGCTGGGTGGGGTCTGTCAAGAACTCCCTGGGTGTTAGCTGGGCAGCTAACCTTTAATCCCAGCACTCAGCAGGCAGGAGCAGGTGGAGCTCTGAGTTCAAGGCCAGCCTGGTCTACAGAGTGAATTCCAGGTCAGCCAGGGCTACACAGTGAACCTTGTCTCAAACAAAACAAAATAAAACAAACAAACAAACAAAAAACCTCAAGCAACTAGACAAACAAAAAGTCCCTGGGTACAGCTGGATAGAAGCTACACAGGACAGGACCCTGGAGCCACCTTAAAGGACATCCCCCAGAGACATGCCTGCAGGCTCCAGGATATGCACGCGCAGCCAAGCATTCAGCCTCTGGCACACACACACACCCTCCCACACACACCCAAAGGGAAGCAGTCTTCCAGGTGCCCTGTGTCTCCATCCAGTGCACACCCCTGGCAAGCAGTAGTTGGCTTCTTCCATGCAGAGTGAGGTAGTATGCTTTGTGTGTGGCCAGGCTCCAGGGACCTGTGGTGACAGAGACACCATCCTTCTAGATGGTCTTGAGCCTTCCTGGCGTCTCTGTATTTCACCAAGGGCTTTGCTCAGATATCCCCTTACAGAGCCTCTGCCTAGAGGATGCCCCCCTACCCCTTGTAGACTATGTAGGGATCTATAGAAGTTTGCACCTCTTTTTTGTTTTGTTTTTTTGTTTTATTTATTTATTTGGTTTTTCTTTTCTTTTCTTTCTTTCTTTCTTTCTTTCTTTTTTTTTTTTTTTTTTTTTTTTTTTCGAGACAGGGTTTCTCTGTGTAGCCTTGGCTGTCCTGGACTTGCTTTGTAGACCAGGCTGGCCTTGAACTCACAACGATCCACCTGTCTCTGCCCCCCAAGTGCTGGGATTAAAGGTGTGTGCCACCATGCCTGGCTTTGGACCTCTTTTTTTTTTTTAACAGAGGGGCTGTGGCCTAGAAAGTAGAAGTCTGCTCTGGAGCCCCGCAGCTGGTGGTAAAGGGCTTCAAAGTGTCTTTGTAGGTCTGGGCATTTGTGGAGCCCCCAAGATAGAGTCCCTGAGGTGGGGCCTTTGTATTGTACCCATGGTGTGTCAGGAATCCTACAGCTTGAGAGCTCTGACCCGCCCCCTCCCCCCCTCCCCCTCACCTCACCCCCTGCCCCCAGCAGTGGCCAGGAAGATCTTAAGTACCCGATCCTTGTCTGGCTCTAGGCCTGGTAGGACTGAGCCCAAGACACTGTGCCCCTAGGCACTGCAGAGCGTGATCTGAGCTGCAAGAGTAGGGGGGGGGGGTGTCTTGTTTTGAAATGGGTGTGTTGCCGGGCACTCGGGAGGCAGAGGCAGAAGAATCGCTGTGAGTTCAAGGCCAGCCTGGTGTACAGAGGGAGTCTAGGACAGCCAAGGCTACACAGAGAAACCCTGTCTTGGAAAACCAAAAAACGAAACAACAAACAAACAAGCAAAAGAAATGGGTGTTTCAAGGGCAGATGAGGACTCTCGTGGCAATGAGGCATGTTGAAAGGAGGTCCATGTGCTAAGGACAGGTTAGGGGGGCCTCCATAGAGGAGGGAAATGAGAGTGGGCACTGAAAGCCCAGCTAACAGCAACTGCTGCATCAGCTTGCTAGGCAAAGGTCAGAGCCCCAACCCCTGCTGAGTCTACAGAGCACTCTGAGACTCAGGTTCCTTGGCTAGTGCAAGCGCCGCGCGTACGCGCGCGCACACACACGCCCAGTATGTACTGTAGGGGTAGTCCTCTCTCTACCTGGTACTGCTCAGCCTCCTCCTAGCTGGACAATGGACTTGGGCCGCTGAGCTGTGGGCAAGTCTCTCAGAGATAAGGACTGCTCTTCTTGCTTCACCCGAATTCCTTGTCCGCCCCCTCCCCCCACTCCCGCATTCCTTGTCTCGACCTCTAGTCTCTAACCTCAAGTTGGTCGGTCATCAGACTTGGGAGTCTGCTGTTCCTGTGGCAGGAAGAAGGACTTTTCTGGATGGGAGTTCCCCTCATCTGAATTCCACCCCCCCCCCCCGCGCGCGCTGTGAAATTGTGGCTGCAGTTTAGTCAGCTGGCAAAGGCCAGGGTGTTCACATGCATCTGGCCAGGGTGCACCTCCTGGCGTCTGTGTGGGTTAGCTCTGGGAAAGGCTGGGAGGGATTGGCCCTCAAGGCAGAGACTCCGAATGTCCTCAACACTCTCTGGGGGAAAGAAGAGTCAAAGGAGGCCAGACTCCTTGAATGCTAATTTGCATCTATCTGCGATTTTTAAAATGTTTGTTTATTTATTTGTTTATTTATTTATTGTGTGTTTTGAAACAGGGTCTCCGTCTAGAGACAAGGTTGGCCTCGTCAGTTTTAGTAGGACGGGCAATTGCACCACGCCCGGCTTGATCTCCGTTTCAGAAGGTTTCCTGTGACCACCTCAGAGCCAGGAAGCCCTCGCAGGTGCAGGACGCTAGGTGGCCCTGATTGGGCTCTTCCTCTTGCGAGGGGCGGACCCAACGTTCCCTACTCCGGGCCGCAGGCTTGCCGGGCCCCAGGCGGGGGCGGAGTCTGGGTCCCCGGGAGCAGCCGGACAGAGGGTTCCCAGAAGACCCAGGGTCCTTGCCTGGCCCTTGACCAGTTTGTCCAGCCAGAGGCGAACATGGACCAAGTGATTATTCTTGGCCAGTCGGTCTGGATCAGAGATCCCAGGGGTCCAAGTCCCGGACTGAGAGGGCGGAGCGGGGGCGGGGCTTTAAAGGGCAGGGCCTTGGGGTCCCTGAAAAGCGCGGACCAGGCGGGCGCCACCCAGTCCAGAGCCTACAACCTACTTCCTTCTAGGTGCAGCCACTTGTGCAGGACCAAGCTCTGCCATGCCGAAGTGCCCCAAGTGCAACAAGGAGGTGTATTTCGGTGAGCACGACTAGGCTATCCCGGCCTCTCTCTGCCTGCGGGCGTACAGTTGGCTGGACGAGGAAGCGTGGCCCAGAGGTGGACAGTGTTTGGCTGTTAAGGTGGACGGGAGTGCCTAGATTCCGGGGCATCGCCTGGGATCGAACCCATGGACTTTGCCCATGGCTTGAGGGTGGGACAACTTGGTGTCAAACTTAACCGACATTTGTGCCCACTGGGTATCTTATGTTTCTGGGTCGGTCTCCTGGTCTCCTGGCCTCTGAGTCTTCAGGTCTTCAAGACTCCCAAGCTTCTGGGTCTCCCCGTCTCTCTGATCTGGCCTCTGGATCCCACTGCCTCTCCTGCCTTCTCTCTGGGCGCCTTAGGCAGGTTCCCGCGGGATAGGAAGGAACATCAAGGACTGGGGCGGCCCCTCCCAACACTAAGTAGAAACAGATGCAGAAAACCACGTCCGGGGGTGGGTGCGATCTCTGGTGATAGTTTTCTTGCTCTTTGCGCGCCCTAGGGCTCCCAGTAGAGGGTGCATAAGAGGTCTTCCTGCTGCCGACAAAGGCGACCTAACCTTAGACCTTCCAGACCTGTTCTCCATCTGCCCCCCAAGTCTGAAGGCCGCCTCCTCTCCAGCCCCACAAGCCTGCAGTGGTCTCTGTGGCTTAGTGGGGCACAGAGGCAGGAGGATCTCTGAGTTCAAGGCCAGCCTGGTCTACAAAGCAAGTTCCCCCCCCAGCCAGGGCTGTTACACAGAGAAACCCTGTCTCAAAAAAACTAAAAAGAAGAAGTAGAAAGAAAGAATGAAAAAAAAAAATCCCACTAAGAAGGCGACCCTTCTGGTTTGTGAGGTTTGAGAGTACCTCAGGTGCCCCCTCTGTGGAGCACAGAGGCAGTCTGGGGACGCGGGGTGGGCTGCCACATTGAGAGAATGGAGTGTAGGTGTCTGTGCAGCAGAAGTGGGTAGACAGGGACCCCAGTGTCTCATAGTGGGTCTGTGCTTCTGCAGCTGAGCGAGTGACGTCCCTAGGCAAGGATTGGCATCGGCCCTGCCTGAAGTGTGAGAAATGTGGAAAGACACTGACCTCGGGGGGTCATGCCGAGGTAAGGGGCTACTAGGGGGCAGAGGGAGGAGCCATAGTAGCTGGGATGGAGGCACCCTCTCATCATCATCTTTTTTTTTTTTCCCCAGCACGAAGGCAAGCCTTACTGCAACCATCCCTGCTACTCAGCCATGTTTGGGCCCAAAGGTATGTTGTTAGACCTCTTCCCTAACAGGCCTTTTCCCCCAACCTATTGATATCTTTATTTAATTGATTGATTGATTGATTGCAGGCTTTGGGCGAGGTGGAGCTGAGAGCCACACTTTCAAGTAGATCCAGGTATAGTGCCATCTCCAACCCCGCCCAGTTCACATCTCCCCAAGATAGTAACCCCTAATACAGTAAGTAATGAACCTTGGAGGTGCACTCACGCTGGTCTCTGTTCCTTGTTACAGGCTGTGGAAACTCCCCCTCTCCGCCCAGGCGCAGGCCTTACCCCTAGACAGCAGGGGCCTTCGGTAGCCCTTCATGCCCTTAATAAACCTGATCTTCAGAAGGCCTGTGTGTTTGTCTTCCGGGGCGTGGTGGTGGAGGAGAGCTGCAGTGGGAGCTTCAACTCAGGCCTAATGCAGGCAGCTTGCTGTCCCCGCTGCTGCACGGTTGGCTGCCCACCACCCTTTGGGGGAGCAAGGGCCAGCAGTTCAGGCCGGCCTCCAACTTCAGGATCCCTAAGTTCCTATAGCCCTTAGTGGTTCTGGCCTGGGGTGAGGCTCTGGCCGGCAGGGTCATCGGGAACATGGAGCCTTGGGAGTAGGTGGGGCTGGCCACGGCTCAGAGGGTGAATCAGTGAGAGCTGGTCTGGTTCCCTTTTTGAGATATGCTTGTGTGTGTGTGGAGGGGGGTTATGCAGATTTCCACTTCCTGCAACCCCACCCTGTGCCCAGAAGTGCACCCTTGTGGGCACTTTCTGCAGCTGCTCAGGCTGGACCCAGACCCCCCATCCATATTTGCCCCCCTCCCTGTCCTGGTGTGGTAATGGGATTTCTGCAAACTGTCATAGAGCCAGGCGACTCTCAGCTTTACCTCCTCCCCCCCCTCCCCCCCACAATACCGCTGGCCATTCGAGTCCCTTTTGGACTTAACAAGGCCATGAAGGTCTCAGCAGTGCCCTGGCCTTGCCTGCCTTAGTCTTTGGCACCTGTACTGCAAGAACAAGCCTGCCAGCTGTTGGTGAGTCCAGTAAGTGGTCAGTACTGTAGTGTAGTGTGTGTTACTGGGAGGTCCTGGAATCCCAACAGGGGGAGGCCATAGTGCTTTAGGTGACAACGGTACGCAGGAGAAGGGCCCGAACTGAGGTCTTATGAGTTTCATACTGGGCCCGGTGTGGTGGCGCACGCCTTTAATCCCAGCACTCGGGAGGCAGAGGCAGGTGGATCGTTGTGAGTTCAAGGCCAGCCTGGTCTACAAAGTGAGTTCAGGCCAGCCAAGGCTACACGGAGGAACCCTATCTCAAGAAACAAACACAAAACAAAACGGGGAAAAAAAAGTTTCCTACTGGAGGGGTGTGGGTATTGGGACAGACCTCCAGGTCTTTAGTGTCCTATAAGACCTGCAGAGGACCTGGAAGAGGAGACGCACATGGGTGAAGGGCAGAAGGTCGCTTCCCCCTGTTGTCTCCCACCCTTGAGGCTCTTGTGTTTTTCATATATCAGGCCCCCTACACCCAGATCCACGTCTTCCAAGTAGGGTAGGCTTGGGGTGAATGCTCGGCACCCTGAAGCCTGTAGGAATGCGTGGGTCAGATGGGGGATGTGCACAGTATCGCAAAGAGACCTTGAAAGGCAAAGGACTCCTTAAAAGTGTAGCAGGAGTTCCTTGGCACAGCAGCCAAGAGCGTGCGGTCCTTGTGCTTAGGGTTTCAGAGTGTTAAAGTGTGCGGCAGCAGGGCCCTGGACCAGGTGGAGTCTGGCTGGGCATGGCCATTTAGCCCCAGCAGTCCTAGCTGGTTGGCGAAGGGCCAGGGAGGACACTCTGAGGTAGGATAGCCAAGGACACCCAGATGAGCCGAGGAAAGTCTGCAGCAAAGAATCATTTGTAGAGCAGGAGCAAGGATGGAGGGTTGGTCTCAAAGACACCAGGAGGACTAAGGTAAAGGTGAGCCCATAATCTCCCACTTCCGGAGGGCGTGGCCATGCTGTTGTAGCGGTAAAACTCGCGGGTGCCTTGGATTCTCTGGCCCTCCTTCTCACCTCCGTTTCCTGTTCCGCACCGCATCCTCTCCCTCTCCACCTGCCTCTTTCCCGGCTTTATTGAGATGTAGAGTACACACAGTACTGTCCTGTGTCCCAGCTGTTACTGGTGACATCGAGTGCACAAAGCTTAGCTTGTGTCCGCTCGAGCGTACAGCCCCCTCGCCCCCACAATACGCCCTGCCATTCGTCGCCAGCAGGCTCGTCTCTGGATCACCGTGGGCAGCGCCCCGCCTCCGCACGCACCGGCGGCGCATATGATGTGGTCTTTCGTACCCGGCCTCCCAGAGGCTGCTACGGCTTCACCCTGGTTGTAGCCACTTAGCAGGCTCGTGTCCGCTGCGGAACATAATTCCCGACGGCATGTGATGCAGTGTCTCCCCTCCCCGCTCATCAGGTTGGACTCTGGGTTCATTGTGCTACTGTCATGTAGGTGCTGGGAACTTCTCTCCTGTTTCCTTGCAGGATTCTCACAGCTTACCAAGAATGTAGTGCTGTGCGCGAAACTAAGTTTAACCCTAAAGGAGAGGGCCTGTACCCTCTTCTAAAGTGGAGAATTTTCCTTTAAAAACTCGTCTTCTGGTGGCTGGAGGAAGGATGAAAATGGAGACAATGAGGTCTGTGCAGGAGATGGAGGATGGCTTTCTTAAGAGACTGGCGACGTGGCCCCCGGAACTCCCCACCCGGTTTGCAGGGCTCGCCTTCTTTTCGTGGTGCCCTGGCGACCCCTGGCGGCAGGCTCCTGGGCGGCTTCGTACTGACACGCCCTCGGTGGCTGGGTGGAGCCGCTTGGCTCTTTACTCCCGCGCCTCCAGGGAACACCTCGGGCGCATGCGCGCTTTCAAGCGTCAGCTGCCTGCGCGGGTTGCTAGGAAGTTGGGAACTCGGGGTGCTGATTGGTGAGTTCCGAAGTCCGGAAGTGTCTGCTACCGGCTACACTGGTAGGCACTCAAACGCCAGGGTCACTGCCCATTGGGCCTGGGCGGAGAAGGCGGGTCCTACCTGAAACCCTGATTGGTCGCGGTCTCGGGCGGGCGATCCGAGGCTGCCCGGTGCTGGCTCCATGGGGCGCCGGCGGCACCGGGTGGAAGGGGCGGCCCGAGCCCTACCTGAGGTTATCGCCGCGCTGAGTCGGTCCCTGCCCGCTGGACCCAGCCCCGAAATCTTCCGCCGCGCAAAGTTTGACCGACCAGAGGCGGTGAGGCTACCAGAGCAGTTGATCGGGGTAGGGGAAAATGCGTCGCCCTGGGCCGACGTAGGTGACACTTTAATATACACGCTGAGTGCAAACTCCTTGTTCGCTTCAGGCTCCGGTGCTCTGGCAGCTTCTCTTGCGGGTGCTCTCACAGCTTGGTGAAATCAATACCTGTACGGACCTTGCCCCAGGTAAGCCCCGCCCTCTTAGAAAGCCCCTCCTCCAGGTTCTTGTTAACACTCGCCTAACTCTGTCGGCCTAATCTGTTCTGTTAGTCCCGCCCCGTAGAAGCTCTTTTGTCTACCCCTCGTTATTCAACTCCAATGTCCCCTCCTGCAGGCACTTGTCCCTCCCCACCTCCTTAAGTCTAGGTTCCTACAAGGCTTTACCACTGCTTTCCTGGGTAGCAGTGGCTCTGTTAATTCCAGTGAAACTCTGAGACTGGCTAGACCCCGAACCAACCACTCACAGAAATCCTGTCCCCTGGTTACCACCTTGCCTCCTCGTAGACTTTCAGATCTTGCCTTCTTTGTCCACTCTGAGCAGGTCCTCAGCTTAGGGGTGCTCTCAGGTGCCCCCTTCCCCCGAGAGGTCCAACTGCCGTCTCTAGGTTAGCACCTCCCTGAGCTGATAATTTCCTACTCCAGAGGCCCAAGCCCATGTGGTGAAGTCAGCACTGGGTTCCCAAGGCTACCCCAGGTCTGCGCGGCTGCAATTTCCTGAGAGCAGTTCTCAGGGAAGCCGGGAACTGCTGCTGGCCCTGTCGTGGCTCCTGGCACGAGGACCCTTGCTTGAGCAGCTGCTTGCCCAGACCCGTGTGCAGCTGGGTGACCAGTTGCCCCAGTGTGAGGTGAGTATGTCTGAGCCTTGGGTTTTTCTGTGGCCCCAGGTCCTCAGAAGGGCCGGCTCATCCTGCTTCGTGGCTGAGGATGTAGAGATGCAGTTACTAGCGCAGCCTCCTTGCCCTGGTTCTTGCTTTAAGATGAGATGGGGTGTATAGCAGAGCTGTTTTTTGTTTCCTCTCTAGTGGGAGGCCCAGGCCAGTCCTGGTCCTCCTGCACCCCTTGTGGAAACAAAGAGTCCTGTGGATCTCCGACTAGTGCAATGGCTGATGGGAAAGCTGCGGCTTAGGTGGCGGCGCCTGATCTCCAGTCAGCAGGAGCAGTGCACCCTCCTCGGCAAGGTAGTACAGCCACATGGCTTTTCACGCTGGGCCTGTTGACTCTGTGCCCCAGGCTGCCTTTCCCTGTGGTCCATCTCTGCCGCCACCTGCTGGCTCACTGGATTGCTGGCCTTCCCCCAACTCTGGCCTTTACAAGCTGAGCAGGACCCCGCTTTACCTGTGTTCTGGAGGGCAAGGTGTGGAAGCCCTCAGTGAAATTGTCTATGTCCCTCCTCCGCAGCCTCCACCCCCAGCATCACTGAGCTACCCAGGTCTGTCCCTCCTGTGTCTGTCTGTCTGTCTGTCTGTCTCTCTCTCTCTCTTTTGCTCTCTCTCTCTTCCCCCAAGAATGGGTTTTTCTGTGTAGTCTTGGCTGACCTAGACTTACTTTGTAGACCAGGCTGGCCTTGAACTCACATCGATCCACCTGCCTCTGCCTCCCAAGTGCTGGGATTAAAGATGTGTGCCACCACACCCGACTGCTGTCAGTGTCTCTAAAGATTCCGATATTCCTAAAAGAGAGAGAGAGAGAGAGAGAGAGAGAGAGAGAGAGAGAGAGAGAGAGAGAGAGAGAGAGAGAGAGAGGGAGGGAGACACCTTGCTGGGGAGCTGTTCTCAGCCTGGGTATATTACTTGTTGCAGATTCACCTGTACACCCATGGATGCCACAGCCATCAGAGCCTTGGCCATCTTTCTGTTGCCGAAACAGAGATGCTGAGGGATCAAGAGAGCAGTCAGCAGGTGAGGGTCAGCGGGGTGCTGGGGTGGGTGCTGCCCATGGTGGGGTTTGGTCTGTTAGAGGAATACCTGGGCTGCTGTTAGGTTTGATAACCACTGTCATTTGCTATTGGGGGTGACCATTGTGTCCTGTAGGCGTCTTCCTGTCCCGTTGTTTGCCCACCTGTCCAGGAAGGCAGGCTTGGTATTGTGTGTGTCTATTACTTGGCCAGCTGTGGTCAGGGTTGGAGGGATGTGGTGTTCAGGCGGGGACCACCGGAATGGAGGAACACTGACGTCAGGTCTGAAACAAGCCTCTGGCTCTACCTGATGCCTCTGGAGAGAAAGGCTGAGTGAGTGGGGACAGCTGTCTTTAGGTCAGAGTACAGGACTTGGATATTTGTAGGCCTCAGTGCTACTGTGTTGCCCTGGGCCCCTAGGCAATGGTCTCCTGAGGCTTCCAAGCTGACTTGAATCTTAGCACAGACCCAGAGAATAGCAGGCTATGAGACCCAGCGAAGAAGTGGCCCCAGGCTGCACTGTCTTCTGTCTGAGGCTGAGGAGTGTCAGTGTTGGCCTCATCCCAGCTTCTCCACAGGATACTTAGTTCCTCCCACTCCCCCTGCCCCACCTTGTGCTGGTCTTCCATCCCTGCCTTTCTTTTTAGGGCTCTACCCATCTCTCAACTGGCTTCTTCCTTTTTGCTCAGCTTATCTCTTGAGGGGTTTACAGGACCGATCCAGGACTGGTCACCACTCTGGGGCTGGATCTTAGACCATGCTGAGTGGTTGGCTGACTGTTGACCTTGGGCATCACTCTGTGCATCTGGAGTCTGGGTGGTCCCTTCTTCCAACTCCCTTCCTCACCTCCTCCCTCGCCGGTCCAGTCATCTGGCTGGGCAGGTGGGACTAGAGGGTCACGGGGACAGATGGCCAGACCCCTGGCTTCCCCTCTTTCTATCATCTTCCTGGGCTCGTGCTGCGAGGCTAGTTGGCAGATTCCCGACCTTGGCTTCTGTGCTTTGGGAGATTTGTATCCTGTGAAGCAGGGGTGCTCACCTGGTAAGCTGGCTCATTGGTGCCAGCTGTACCTGTATCCCTGGATAAGGGGGGGCTTGGGTCCAGCCCGGTAGGGCCAGTGCTTGGCCTTGAGGCACTGAGGCAGCATCTGAGGGTTCTTTTATGCCCTTGCCTCTGACCCCCTTTTAAATGTGACTCAGCGAAGCTGGGTTTCTAGCTACCCGTCCTTGGATTATAGGGGAAGCCTTCCGTGCTCTAGTCTAGTACTGCCTGGGACTTGCTGCAGTACCACTCTAGTGGTGGTCTGGCGGGCTGGTGGTTAAGGCCCCTCTTGTCTCAGAAGCTGGCCTGTGCTGAGACTGTGGACAGCAGTGGCTGGGTGGCCCAAGACTACAGATCAGCTTCTTTTCACATGTTTGGAGAGGAACTGGCTAAAACTTGGATCTGGCCCACCCACAGAGAGGTCCCGGAACCTTCTGGGATGGTGTATGTTTGGTGTATGAGCAGCAGGCATGTTGCCACACCATTAGTTAGTTTCCTTGGTCACTGTGGAGCCTGCAGCCTTCTGTTTGCACCCTCTGTGTCCTTGTTCCTGCTGGGGAGAAGGTTCAGGGAGATGGCTGCATCAGGAGAGTGCAGAGTGCAGGGTGGAGCCATCGGATGGTAATGGGGCTTATTTGCTCCTCCATCACATCCATATCTCATGGTCTAGGGGCAGTGGGCCTCCTGGGGACTAGTCTTGAGGTCTGTATTACCTGCCATTCTGGTGGTGTGTCTATGTGACTTGTGTCTGTGGGTGGGGTCTTTGCTCTTTGGTGCTGGGTGATAGGCCTGTGGGCCACCCCGTGTGCTCCCCTCCCCCTCATCTGGCCCCTCATATCTCTCACCACTCTACCATCTCTGCCCTTGGCTAAGTGGTGGCGTTGATCCCTGTCTCTGTTGTGTTTGCCCCAATGGTCTGCCTTTGGCTAGCAGTCAACGTCTCTCTCTAGTTTCTCAGGCCATGGGAAACTGCATTCTCTGTGGAGCCAGGGTTAGAGGGGTCTGAGGTGTAGAGGGCTTGGCACGTGTTGTCTTCTGTGAGAGTCCTCTCCCTGGGTCCTCCATACAGGTGTCAAAGGTGAGAATACTTACAGTCTGTGTGGGTTGGGTCTGACTAGACATGGCACCTGCAGGGTACCCAGAGGCACTCTCAAATGAAAGATTATCAAACATTTTGTCTTCTAGAAGGGCCAGGCATGTTGGATGACCTATGCCTAGAAGGGAGCCTTCATGTTGGGCTTCCTAGCCAGAGGACAAGGGTGGGAAACAAGGAGTTGGCTTCTGGTTCTAGCCAGGCAGAGTGTACTCAGGAGGCAGAGGTTAGAGCCTGGGGATTGTTGTGTGTGCGATGTCCAGCTGTTAGTGCAGGCTTCCCCCTCTGCTAGGAGGTGCACAGGTTATCTTCTGACCTGGCCCTACCCTTCCCTCCTTTGCATGTCTCAACTCTGTTTCATGCCCCTGCCCTATGCCCAAATCCCCATCACCTACAAACTCTTCCCAGAGTTACATGGGATGGCCCAGCAGGCTCCCTAGTCCGGGGCCTTCTCATTTACGCAGCCTTTGGTACAACTTCCAGTCAGTGGAATATTGGGTAGAGCGCCCTAGTTGAAGGCTGCTGGGCTAGAGCTAGGGTCAGGAGCTGGTCAGTGGGCAGCCTGGCCCAGCTGGGTCTTCTTCTCCAGCTTCTGCAGGCCTTGGAGAGCGAGAACACACGCTTGGAGGCAGCTCTGGAGTGGCGGCGCCGTGAGCTGGTCTTCTGGCAGTGGATGGTGAGGAAGTTGTCTCTGCTGCCCCCCCTGCCGCTCCCCCCCCCACCGCCCCCCGCCTTCCTTGGTCTGACCAGGAGTCCCAGGCTCATTGGTGGTACAGTTTGGAAGATCTTCCCATCTTTAAAATGGAGAAGACTCTAAATGGGTGCTCGGTTCAGGACATCTGGTCCTCAGTGGAGGCCTCATATTGCTGGTCCTCACCTCTGCTTCTCCCAGAGGTCTGGTTTTTGTGCCCCTCTGCATGCTAGAGAGGCGGTAGGTGGGATGTCAGGAGCTGCCTCCTCCACAGCAGGACCTTGAATGCTACCACTACATTTCTGTTCCCACTGGAAACCTGTCCTTGTCCCTGACCATGTCACTGGGGTCTCCGCAGGATACAGTTCTGGATGCCTGTCCCCCCGAGAGTCCTGCTGTGACCTCACAGCCCACAGTCCTGCCCGTGATCTCTGGCGGTGGGCTTGGTGAGCTGGAGGTGGTGAAGCAGGAGTTGCAGGCCCTGCAGGAGGAGCTGCAGGAACTGGCTGGGCCCCGGCGGGCTGTGTGGGAAACCCAGGTGAGCTCCTAGGTACCTGCTGTGCCCACTCTTGCCAGCCCATCCTCCAAACCTACCTCTTTTCCTTCCTGTCTGGGCTGGCCGTTTGACAGAGCCTCTAGGTGCATTTCCCTGCTTGTTTGGGCACCGAATTCCAGCAGCGGGGGTTGCAGTGAAAGGGACCCTGTTATCCTTCACTGCTACCTTCCGATTTCCCACAGGGATTCCTACAGAGAAGTAGGCAACCTGCCCTGAATTGTCTGCACTTGTACCCCCATTCTGCGCACACTGCCTGTCCGTCAGCCATGCTGCCCCTGCCCAGTGGTCCTCCCCAGCAGTTCCTGGTAGCATGCAGCACTCGCTGATGTATCAGTTATTTTGGTGTAGAGGAATTTTAATTCAGAACATGGCTGTTCTGGCAAGACATCACGTCCAAAGACCTTCTAGGTCTGTGTGATCCAGCTGGAATGCAAATATGCATTTATCCAGGAGACAAAGATCTGAGTTCAGGCTAGCCTGGTATAGAGGACGTTTCAGGTAAAGAAAAGCTTAGGTCCAGGTGTGGTGGCACATGCCTTTAATCCCAAACAATGAAGGTCAAGTTAGTTTGTAGAAGGAAGCACCCATGTTTGAAAGTGATGTTTAATTGAGTGGCAGAAAAAGTGACAAATCAGAGAAGGATTGGACAGAATAGCATGTACCCAACTTTCACTAGAAGAGAGAGAAAAGGAAGCTATGCAGAGCAGGACGGTGGTGGCACACACCTTTAATCTCAGCACTCAGGAGGCAGAGGCAGGTGGGTCTCTGATTTCAAGGCCAGCCTGTTCTATAAAGCCAGTCCAGGACAGCCAGGACTGTTACACAGAGAAACCCTGTCTCAAAATAAATAAAGATAAAAATAAAAAAAGAGGCAATGCAGAGAGAGATAGGCAGTTTTACTAGGAGAGTTTTACAGAGAGGGAGAGGTTGAGTGAACAAACTAGACACAGGTAAAGACAGAATGAGCCAGAGAATGAGAAGGAACCAGAAGATTAGGAAAGATTGCTGGCGTTAGTTTGAGACCAAGCAGAACAATTCAGGGCCTGAGAGAGATCCAGTTTGAATCAGTGAGCTGGGAGAGGAGCCAGAACAGCTGAGTTGAACCAGCCAGCCCAGAGCTCAGTAAGAACAAGAGAGGGCGAGCTTATTCAGCAGTAAATCTCAGAGGCTGAAAACATTCTAGGCCTAGGCTAGATTGTATGGAGGCTAGAAGCTTCCAGGACTAGGCCTAGGACACCAGACAGAGGCAGTGAGCCTTCGAGACAACAATTGAGACAGGCAAATCAAAGATGAGTTTACATTTTGGGTAGCATTTTATTTTCCTCACATGCTGGGCACGGAATCCAGGCACTTGTATTCGCTGGGCAGGAGCTCTACCACTGAGCCAAGTCTCAGCTGCCTTCTTGGGTAGCATTTTACTATTAGCTGCAGGCAGCCTCCTTTTCAGCTTGTCTGTCGTGTCATTGAAGATAGGCGCATCCTCTGTTTTCTACACTATCCATCCTAGTGAGGCTGGGATGTCACAGACTGGTCGGGCCGTGGTTGAGGCACAGGTCTCCTCCCCTCTCTCACAGCAACTGCAACCCCAGAAGTGAGGCCAGCAGAGCACCTAGGACTCAGGGTAACTCTGGGTCTTCTGAGTGGGTTAGAGGATGAGAGAACCTCATTCATCAGTGTGGTCTTCACCCCAGGTCTGCTGCCCACAGGGTCTTTGGATAGGGACTGCCCTAAGGGTCGGAGGTGGTACCCTATGTCCTCTGGTTCAACCCCACTCAGGTACTGCACTCCTGGGCAGCAGTGGGAAGGGGAAACAGAGGGTGGTGAGAGATGGTGCACTGAGCCCCAGAGTGGTGGTTGTCCTCGAGAGTCTTCCTCTGAGGTCGGAGGGACTTTAAGGAACCTGGTAGCTAGAAACTGCCTAGCTGTCCTGCAGCCAGGTGGACCTGCAGTTGGAGGTCTTGAGAGCGGAGCCTTGGAAGTTAAGGTTAGGGGTCCCTGTGTCCCAGCTACTGCTGGCATGTGCTTCAGGTGCTTTGGGCTAGCCAGGCTTTTTGTGTCGGGCCTGGGGAGCCTGGGTTTCTATGGTGGGAGCTTTGGGGTTACAGGGTTGTTGGGAGCATCTGGTACCTGCATCCTGGGAATGGAGCTGCTTTTGGCTGAAGAGCCTCTGTACCTTCTCTCACGCAGGTTGGAGGCCTAGGCCGGGGGCCAGAGTGGAGCAACACAAGGAAGGCCTTGGAGGATGCTGTCAATCAGGAGTTGGTAGCCCTGCAGGGTTCCTGGGAGCAATCCAGTAACCCTGCCCAGTCACAAAGACCCCATCGACTGGTGAGAAGGAAGGACGGGGCACCAAGAGCCCAAGGCCTGCAGGCAACCCAGGCGATCAGGACACTGAGCACCCAGGAGGCCTGTCTGAAGAAGGTGCTGCACCAGCTACAGAGTCAGTGTCAGGAGGAGCTAGCCAGGCTGGCCGGCGCTCTGCCTGGCTTGATTTGGATTCTGGCTCCCGGACACTGAAGGCCCAAGATGTGTCCGCCTGTTGAGGTCTCAGACGAGCAGGCTGGGACTGGCGTGGGAGCAGAATCCAGGCAAATATTCCCTTTACGGCTAGAGCCCTTTTGCCCACGGTTTTGGTGTCACCATGAGCTGGTCCTCCTAAGAAGTTCGGAGGGGACCTATATATATGGGCAGAGCTGTTTCTGGGGACATCGCGGGCTGCTGCCCCTTAACTTCCTCTTCCTGGAACACTGGGATATGTGCGGTGCATGGTTGACACCATGCTGGGATCACAGGTGCCCCACAGGAAGTGTTAAGCTTCCCTGAGTGGAACTGCTCTGGTGGTTTGCCTGCACCTTTTCCTTAGACTCTGGCTGTATGCTGCCTCCAGCAGAGCCTCCTCCTGTACTGGCCCATGGATATGCCTGATGTGTGTGTGGTGGGAGCTGGATGGGAGCCTTGGAGGCTCTGCCTGGGAGAGCGGAGGAGGGGAAGCCGTGGTGGAGACAGAAGGCCTTTGTTCAAAAGGCTGCTGGGCAGGCTCAGCCTTCACAAAGAAGCCTGTGTCCAGGATGTGCCCACAGGCTGGTGGGATGACTCGCTTGTATCTCAGGCTCCTCTCAGCCAGTGGGCTCAGGTGGCTTTCATGGTCTCTAGCCCTGCCTGCCTTCCAATCCGCAACTCCAAATACTGGACAGCTGGTAGGGCCCAGTAGGAAACCGCTAGCCTCCTGCTAGCCAGGCCAGAGGCTACTACTAGACCTTGGACCCTCCACTACAACATTCTTGCGGGGGTGGGTGGTGGTGGTGCTTCCTGCTTGCTTGGTGGTGTGTGTTAGAGTGACAATTCATGTCTGGGGTGACAGTTCTGGTATAGGCGGCCTCTGGCCACTCTGCCAGTGGCTGTTCTTAGGACACTTCTAGGTGGCCAGCGTCTAGTAGGTCCTTCCTAACTGTATGCTGCAGTGCCTGGAGTCTGTGGACCTCCTGCCTGCTTCCACCTGTGGGTTTGGGCTCTGGTTCAGGGCACATGGGGACTTGACTGTCTTTGGCTCCTCATGACTGTGATTTGGGCTGTAAACAAGTCCACTTAAGCTCCCTGCCTCCAAAAACCACTCTGCCCTAGGACTCCCAGTGGCCCTCTGGAACTTGACATTAAAAAATCCAAAGCAGGGCTGGAGAGATGGCACAGTGGTTAAGAGCACCACCTGCTCTTCCAGAGGTCCTGAGTTCAATTCCCAGCAACCAAATGATGACTCACAACCATCTATAATATAATCTGATGCCATCTTCTGGCCTGCAGGTGTATATGCAGACAGAACACTGTATACATAATAATAAATAAATAAATCTTAAAAAAAAAAAATTCAAAGCAGAGAGTTAATGTGGCTCCAGTCCGGTCCCCATGTTTGTATTTTCCCCCACTGTGGGACTCAAGAGCCTGAGGCCCTGTGAAGGAAAGAGCCTGTAGGGGGCTCGGCCCTGGGACACATCCTTGGTCAAGTTTGAGGAGTCATCACTTGGGGGAGGGGAGGAATTCAGTACCAGCTTTTCCATGTTTGTGGTCTCATTGCTCTGTGTCCTGAGCTCTCACACAGTCAAGTAGAACTAAAATCAAGTGTCAGTCAGTGGGTCCTGAAGCCCTAGGGCAAGCTCACAGATTGATGGCCTCTGCTGCTCCAGGGTCTGCCCGTACCTGCAGCATAACAGGCATCATGACACCTGACACTCTACCCTCCCTGACTTGGAGGAAGATCACATTGTCCCCCAAGTTGATCTTAAGGTCAGCAGAATCTTTAATACTTGACACAGGGCTAAAGTTCTGGCCATCCACAGGTGCATTTGAGGCCCTCAGGTAGACAGTGGGGCCCTGCTCTGAAACCAGGGGGGACATGAGTTCCTTTCTTAGGTTCTCGCCCAAGGGAGCCCAGTATGCAAGGGCAAGCTGGAGGAAGCGGGGAATACCAGGGGTGCTTTCCTGACACCAAGATATGCTGACTGTGGAGGGACGCTTGATCATTTCAGCTCTCACCTAAGCTAGAAACTATGGTTTATTAAAGGACATTAATAGGGTGTGTCTCAGTGGTAGAGCACATGTGCATTTTGTGTGAACTTGGACTTCATCCCCAGCTTCTTGATGGAGGTGTCGGTGGGGGAGACAGTTTGGGCCGGGAGTGTTACCTTTGCAAATGGTTTGATGAGCAGCAGGACGTTAATCGTGGAAGCCAGAGGATGTGCGGAGACAGAAGCTGATGAGGTTAAGTGGGTCAAGGTGCCATCTTCGTGGCAGTCAGTTGAATGGAAGGGGGCTCCTTTTACAGACTAGGGGTGTGCTGAGACACTGCTCTGCAACTGATTGGGGGAGCACTTGTAGGCCTGTCCCAGAGAATTGGTGGTACATGCACAGAAGGCGCGGCAGGGACCACCACCCGATAGCACTGTGTAGGTACAGGAACCAGATATGCCCATGATGTTACGAGATGTCAGGGGTACTTCCATCCTAAGTGTACAAACTTGGGATCTTGAAGTTGTGTGGTGTGTCCACATGCTTTTAGTCCCAGCACTTGGGAGGCAGAGGCAGGCAGATCTCTGAGTTTGAGGCCAGCCTGGTTTATACAGTGAGTTCTAGGATAGACAGGGCTGTTAACACAGAGAAAACCTGTCTTGGGGGTGGGGAAGGCCACCTTGAGAATAACCCCCTCCCATCTCATTATGGCACTTAACAAGGTCATAGTAAAAAAAATTATAAATAAAGAATGACAACAGGACTGATACACCTAGTACTAGAAAACAAAACCTAGATGTAAATTGAATAACCTCACTTACGGAAAGTGCTAGAACAATGGGAGGTGTGGGCGCTAGAAAGGTCTCTGCTGACGGCCTCTTGTACTCTTGAGTTTATGGATTCGTAACATGTCTATTACATTTGTTTTGGGGGGCTATCAATCTTACCTTATAAAGGAGAATCACAGCTCCAGACACAGCAACAGCCCATGAAGACACTATATGTAGCTTGGCCCTTCACGTGGAATGCATGGGTTGGTCAAGCTGGGTTAGCAGGTCAGGCCCATGGCCTTCCTGCAGCTGCATACCTGTGTAGGCGCCGAGAGCATCTTCTGTGTCCTTTGGCTGAGGAGATTTCTAGGTGTCATGTTAGAGACTCAGAGGGTGCATAGCTGGTTCCTGTTTAATCATGGAGACCTTGGCAGCTGTTAAACAGCTAGCTAGCTGGGTCATTTTTCTCTATGGAATTCAGTGTAGGTACGGAGTTCTAGCCTTAATAACCCTCAGCTCATGAGAGCTAAAGGCTAGTGTACTGAGATTAAGGATGTGGCTTCAAGCCCTGGGAACTAGAGGTGCATGTGTCCAGGCCTCAGGAGCCAGACATGGACCACTCCAGGTACCCAGGTTAGAGGAATCTTGCTGTTTTTTAACCCCCTCTGGCCTGCAGGCCAGCACTCAGCAGTTGATGAAACCCTCAGCTTTGAGCAGTAGCTAGTGGCTGCAGCAAGTATAATGCGGTTCAGCTTCTGAGCCTTGGAAGTTGAAGCCCTCAGCCTTCAAGGCCTGATAATTCCAAGACCTCTTCTAGTGACGGGCCTGCAGTCTCTTGCCCATCACCTTCCATCTCTGTCCTGTTGTCTTTACTCTGCTGCTGTTGGTGTTACCAAGTCAACCTGCTCTACTGAGGGACTGCCCTGAGAAAGTCTTTTTCTGGGCCTAGTGTAGCACCAGGGGACAGCCCAGATGCCTCCCAGCTGACTGGAGAAAGCTGAGCAGCCTGGTGGTTATGTATCCTGCAGGGGTATATGACATGTCAATGGAGGATTCTGTTTATACGAATCAGGCCAGCTCCCAGCTCCCCCTAGCACTGGCTTCTTGCTGAGTTACTGGGAAGACAGCCCTCTTCTCACTCATTTTGAGTGAGAGTAGTTTTTTTTTTTTTTTTTTTTTGAGGCAGGGTTTCTCTGTGTAGCCTTGGCCATCCTGGAGTCACTTTGTAGACCAGGCTGGCCTCGAACTCACAGTGATCCGCCTGCCTCTGCCTCCCGAGCGCTGGGATTAAAGGCATGTGCCACCACGCCCGGCTTGAGTGAGAGTAGTTTTGAGGGTCTTACCTGGGACGCTGGCTTTCAAGGCTGGTGGAGTTGTGTCAAATAGACAGCGACTGGGTCAAGGCCTCCTGGGTTATGTGTCAGTAACACTCCAGTTACAGTGGCTTATTCTCAGAGTGACAGTGAAGGTCCCAAACAGCCAGCTCCTTGTTTCAGGCTGCCAGTCCTTCAGGAAGGGTCTTTATGCTATTCAAAGGCCTGTGGCCATACCTGGTACTTTTGCTCATCTGCAGGGGGAAAAAGGTCCTTATAAAAAGGACTTACAGCTCAGCACAAAATGAACAGCTTTAGCTGGGCGTGGAGGTGCATGCCTTTAATCCCAGCACTTGGGAGGCAGAGGATTGCTGTGAGTTGAGGCCAGCCTGGTCTACAAAGCAACTGCAGGACAGCCAAGGCTAACACAGAGAAACCCTGTCTTGAAAAACAAACAATAACCCAGCTTTTAGTGACGCTTAACAGTGTCAGGCTCCTGCCTCAGCCAACCTGTCCTACGATTGCCTTTCCCTCAGGTCCACAGCCTCTGTCCACCCTGTGTGTCCAAGTGTGGCCGTGAAGTCTCATGTCTCGTGGTGCCCCCTGCAGGTGCCTCTGCAGCTTTGTCCGCATGAGCTCTGGGCTTGGAGTAGTCACTGTCCTTAGGGTATTAGTGCCCGGGCAATCATCCTCGCCCCTTGCCCTGGTTCTTTCTCATTCTCTGGCTGTATTTGTCTCTCCCTTAGCCAGTTGGCCAAAAATCATGAGGTACGGGGTGGGTCCAGAGCTGAGAGTTCACGGCTTAAGTCTGTGAGAGAACAGACACTAAGCAAATGTATGCAGTGGGGCAAGTGGGCTGGTGTGGTGGGCTGGATGACAGCAGCACTTGTTTGGAGTGGTACGTTTCATGCGTAAGGGGAAGTGGCAGGAAGTAGGGCAGAGTACGGCGGGGCCTGGGTCTGGTCTGTACTTTGAGTGGCCTCTTTTGACATGGGAGAGGTTCTGGAGTCAGCAGAAGGGAGGTGAGGCCTGCCTGTGGAGCCACACGGCTTCTGGTTGCTCTAGGCATGGGGTCTGGTGTCCTGGTCATGAACTCTCCTGGTCTGAGAGTTGAGTAAACTGACGGTGTGTGCAGTCAGCCCTGGAGCCCAACTTTGGTTCCTTCACCATGACATTTGAAGGGGGTACCTGGTGTGCAATTAAGCTACACGGGTTGGATTTGGTGTTGAGTTTCTTCCCCACTGACTTTCATCTTTTATGCTGAGGAAGAGTCTCTTGTTGAATCCAGAGTTTGCCCTTTCAGCTATTACGGCTGGACAGCTTGCTGCAGGGTTCTTCTGTCTTCACTTCCCCCATGCAGGCATTGCAGGCCGGCCGGCATGCCCACCTGACTTCTATCTGTGCTCTGGGGACCCAAACCCTGGCTTTCGTGCTTGTGCCACAAACACACACTACTCACTGAGCTGTAGCCCTGGTTTTGTTTTGTTTTTTCCTTCTTTAAATGATGAGTTATATCTTTTGTTTTTGTTTTCTTTTTTGAGATTGGGTTTCTCTGTGCTATCCTGGAACTCTGTAAACCAGGCTGGCCTGAAACTCATAGATCTGCCTGCCTCAGCTTCCCTAGCGCAGGGATTAAAGATGTGCGCCACAGACAGCTTTATATCTGTTCTCTCTCTCTCTCTCTCTCTCTCTCTCTCTCTCTCTCTCTCTCTCTCTCTCTCTCTCTCTCTCTGTGTGTGTGTGTGTGTGTGTGTGTGTCTGTGTCTGTACATGCGCACATAGGTGGAGGCCAGAGGTTGATATGTCTTCATCACTTCCTACTTAAAAAAAAAAAGATTTCTTTGTTTACTACTATGTATACATTGCTCTGCCCACATGTACACCTGCAGGCCAGAAGAGGGCACCAGATCACATTATAGATGGTTGTGAGCCACCATGTGGTTGCTGGGAATTGAACTTAGGACCTCTGGAAGAACAGTCAGTGCTCTTAACCTCTGAGCCATCTCTTCAGCCCTCACTTCCTACTTTTTTTTAAATTAAAGATTTATGTATCTTATGTATATGGGTGTTTTGTTTGCATGTATATCTGCACACCAGCAGGGAGCATCAGATTCCTTGGGACTACTAGATGGTTGTAAGCCTAATGTGGTTGCTGGGAACTGAACTTAGGCTCACCTGCCTAAGGAGAGTGCCACCCACAGTGGGCTGGCCCCTCCGACATCTATCATCAAACCAGACAGTTTCTCGCAGACTTAGCCACAGGCCAATCTGATCTGGGTCCCTCAACTGAGACTTTCTCAGATTACCCTAGGAGGTGTCAAATAGTCAGCTGAGGCTGTCTAAGACATGAACCATCCTTTTTAGAAATGGTCCTAAGAAAAGGATTAGCTAATCCTCAATATTTCAGCCAGGTAAGAAGTTATACTTGGACAGAAGAAGTTAAGAGTCATTAATAAATTAGCTCTGTGTTTACATGACTGGGATAATTTAAAGTGACTCAGCTGATAAGAATGAAAATTTGAGCTCCTACTACAACTTTGAGCACATATTTTGATTTCAAGAAGTTCTGATCCTGAAGCTGGGCATGGATTAAAATCCATATGCCTTTAATCACTGTGAGTTCAAGGCCACCCTGGTCTACAAAGTGAGTCTAGGACAGCCAAGCCTGTCTCGAAAAACAAAACAAAACAAACAAACAAACAAACGAAAAAAAAAGTTCTGACCCTGGAGGAATTAGAATTTCTGCCAAGCACATTCATTCATTCATTCATTCATTCATTCATTCATCTGTTTAGAGACAAGGTCCTGGAATTCTCTATGTAGACTAGGCTGGTCTTGAACTCAGAGATCCACCTGTCTCTGTCTCTCAAGTGCTGGGACTAAAGGGGTGTGCCACCACACCCAGCTATTCTTTACTGTTGTTGATAGAAAAGACACTACATATCTTTCACATTTCCACAGTTCAGATGTGTATTTCCCTAGCGATGCACCTCTTCTCAGGATATGCCTCTTTCATATATCCTTTTTGGTGAAACATCTGTTTAGGTCTCTTGACTTTTGTGGTTGGGGTAGAGGGTACAGGGATTGAACCGGGGCCTCCTGCATTCTGGGCAAGTGCTCTGCCATCCCCTTCCATAGTCCCTACCTGTTTTTAAGTTGTGCTGTTTGTCTTCTTATCATTTGTTTATTTAGTTTTAGATGGGGTCTTACTATGTGACCTTGGCTGACATGGAATTCACTGTCCACTGGGCTGGTGTCAAAGTCACAGAAATTCACTTGACTCTGCCTCTCAAGTGCATCCCTGTGCTGGCTTCTTACTGCGGGGACACACACACACACACACACACACACACACACACATACACACACACACACACACTTTTGAGATTATAAGCGCATCATTTTTCTGTCCTTTCTTTACTTTTCAAGTCCCCCCATATATGTACAGATGACCCTTTCTTTCTTTTTTTTTTTTTTTTTTTTTTTTTTTTTTTTTTTTTTTTTGGTTTTCGAGACAGGGTTTCTCTGTGTAGCCTGGCATCCTGGACTCACTTTGTAGACCAGGCTGGCCTCGAAACTCACGGTGATCCACCTGCCTCTGCCTCCCGAGTGCTGGGATTAAGGCGTGCGCCACCACGCCCGGCTCAACCCTTCTTTCAACAGTTCAAACCTGCTGTGACACATACATCAAAAGTTGAAAACTCTGTGTGCTGACCTACCAGTGCCATAGCCAGCAGCACCCGCACTGTAGACGACATGATGACCCTAGGCCCACAGTGACTGCAGGTCCAAGCTGTCCAACATGAGGCAGGGTTATGGGCGGCTGAATATGGCTCCCACTGAGCACACATCACTTTCTCAGCATCATAAATCTGAAGAAGTTGCCAGGAAAACTCTTTTTTTTCTCATACGAGTCTTTTGTCTGATACATGATTTACATACACTTTCAGTGTCTCTGCCTCTCTTTTGTAAGGGTCTTGCTATGTATCTCAGCCTGACCTTGATTGAAACTTTCTATGCCCCCTCTCCTCAGAACTGAGGTTATAGGCTTGCACTGCCACGCTTAACTATTTATTTATTTACAGGGTTTCTCTGTGTAGCCCTGGCTGTCCTGGAACTCTCTTTGTAGATCAAGCTGGCCTTGAACTTTGAGATTCACCTGCCCCTGTCTCCTCAGTGCTGAGATTAAAGGTGTGTGGCACAATGCTGAGCTAAGGATTTTCTTTTGATTTTTTTTCCCCCTCTTCTGAATGTTCCCTAACTTTGCATTTACATTAGGAACTAGGTGACATTTTGATTTAATTTCTGGGTAAGGAGCAAAGTAGATTGAAAATCCTTTCTTTTTGCCTGTAAATATGCCAAGAATTGCACCCTGGTCTGTGTGATATGTGACCTCGTCAGTAAGGCTTTTTGTAATTTGAGCTTATTCTCTTTCCTTGTCCCCCTGACTCTGTGCTTCTCCCCCTGACTCTGTGCTTCTCCCCCTGACTCTGTGCTTCTTCCCCTGCCTGTACAGACTGTCCTGACCATTTAAGTTTACATGAATTTGAAAAATCTATTATGAGCTGATGTGGTGGCATATGCCTTTAATTCCAGCACCTTGAAAGGCAGAGGCAGGTGATCTCTGTGAGTTCGTGGCCAGCCTGGTCTATCTAGGGATACGCAGGGAAATCCTGTCCCAAAATAAATCTGTTAATGAGGGCTGGGAGGGCAAAATGCCTGTCTTTAGCACTGTACTCCATTACGTTTGTCTTTTTTCCTTCTGTATCACACTGTTTGGGTTGTGGCTTTAAACTTACACACTCACAGTGTAGTCAGCTTATTTGTGTCTATAAAACTTCCTTCAGGGCTGTCGGTTGGAGCTGCATTTGGTCTCATCGCAGTCAAAGCTGGAGTGAACCTTGTTGCTCATGGGCTTGAAATGCCCCAAATGATGAGAAACTTTTGATTTCTTCCCTTAGTATACCTCAGTATACCTCAGTTTTTAACATATATATGTTTTTGTAGATTAATACTGGATTATTAATTTATTGGTAGCTATTGCAAATGTTATTACTTTTAAAATGTTGGTTTTTAATCATTGCTAATGAAAAATTTCAGATTGTTTTTAATTTTTATTTGTGTGTCTGTGTGTCAGTATGTGCATGTGTATGTGGATATCCGTGGGTGCCTGTGAGGGTCAGAAGAGGGCATCAGATCCCCTAGAGCTGTAGTTACACTAAGGTACCCTGTGTGGGTGATGGGGACCAAACTCTGGTCCTGTATACCCCAAAAAGCGGTATATATTTTTAAATTAAATTAAATTTTTTTTTTTTTTTGGTTTTCCAAGACAGGGTTTCTCTGTGTAGTCTTGGCTGTCTGGGACTTGCTGGTCTCGAACTCACAGCCAGCAGTCTGCCTGGCTCTGCCTCCCCCAGCCTTGCACCACTGTGCCTGTCTCTGTTTTTTTTTTTTGTTTGTTTTGTTTTGTATTTTTGCGAGTGAGTCTCACAAGTAACCCAGGCTGCCCTAGGACTTACTGTGTAGACCAGGCTGGCCTTGAACTCCCCTGCAGGATCCCCTGCTTTAGGAGCAGCATGAACTCTCAACCACTGAGCCATTGCTGTGGCCAGCCACAGGGCCTGTGACTCTGTAGACTGGATTTAATGCTTCAGCCTACTGTTCTTCTGCTTTCCCAAGCTTGCTTATGAGCACCCCAGTCTGTTTGGGAGGAAACTTGGGATTTCTACAGCCGTTCATGTTCTCTATCAGCAGGGACAGTTATATATATATATTTTTTTTTCCCTCCCCTAAACTAATGGTTCTCAACCTTTCTAATGCTGTTACCCTTTAATACAGTGATCTCATGTTGTGGTGACCCTCCCCCCAACCATAAAATTATTTCATTGCTATTTCATAACTGTAATTTCACTACTGTTATGTAGTATAAATATCTGATACGCAGGATGTCTGATTTGTTACCCCAAACGGGTCACGACCCACAGGTTGAGAGCGACCATCATTCTGTTTTGAGTCTGAGCAGAGCTTAGAGGGTACACTTCCTTTTTTCATTTCTCTCCCTTTGGCCCGGACTGATAGAACGGGGCTGAAGGAACGAGAAATGGAGTGGGTATCTAAGCATTCAAGCGTTTGCTCTGAGACAGTTTCATGCAGCCCGGGCTGGCCTGGGACTCTGTTTCTCTGTGGGTGACCCTGAGCTCCAGGCCCTCAAGTGCTGGGATTACGGGCATGCACTACCACGCCCGGCCTTTGGCGTTGTTCCATTTCATGATAATCACGGGTTTCGCTGTTGATCGTTGGAGGTCCTGTGTATTAGGTTTAGGAATTAGGTACAGTGTTTCTGGTTCATTGCTGGCTGCAGACTTTTGCTGAATCATTCGATATGATCACGTGGTTTTCTTTTTTGAGACAAGGTCTCACTAAATAGCCTTGGCTGGCCTGGAACTTGGTGTGTAGACCAGGGCTGGCCACAAACTCATGGCGGTCCACTTGCCTCTGCCCTTCAAGTGCTGGGATTAAAGGTGTGCACCAAGCCCTATAGTTTTTTTCTCCCTCTTTCTGATAGTATAGTAGATCACACCACTTTCCCCCCCACATTCTGAACCAGCTTTGCATTCCTGTCTGACATATGTTTGTTTTGTTTATTTCTGTGTTGCTTGACTGTCTGCTTTTGTGTAGCTGAAGTTTCAGTGTTCTTCTGCCCTGGGCCCTGTTGATTTTAGTTTGTTTGCTTGTTTAGAGACAGGGTTTCTCTGTGTAGCCTTGGCTGTCCTGGATTCGCTTTGTAGACCAGGCTGGTCTCGAACTCATAGAGATCTACGTGCCTCTGCCTCCCTAGTGCTGGAATTAAAGGTGTACACCACCACAATGCCCGGGCTGCCCTGTCGATTTTCATTTTCTTGTGGCTCAGGATTCTTGGTTCTTTGAATGATGTTCAAATGTTCTTTGAACATTTCCATGCTTAGTCTCACCCAGAGATTGGATGGCATACAGCTCTGGCTGGGCTTGGGGGTTGAGTCAGGAGCTTCTGTAGGTCATAGTGGGCTGGCGACCTGGAGGTGTCCTCCAGACCTACTTTGTGTGGGCTGCGCTGCATCAGTGTGACATTCTCTGTGAGTCTCTATATGTGGGACTACAGGTGCATGGTCGATGCTCACCTCTCTGGCTTACTTGATGTTTTTAGACCACACGTTGTCATGCTGTAAGGTACTGGTCTTGAGTGCTGAGAGCTAGACCTGCAGGTGTGGCCACAGTACTGACTTTCATGCCTTTGTTTAGGGATGACACCTCAAAGCTTTCTGGGTTTGGTTGTGTGGAGTTGCTTCAGGCCAGACATTGTTTTGGTTTCTCACTGTGTCTGCAACAAAGCGCTTGAAGCAACACAACTTACTTGTGAAGTGGTACAGGCCGAAGCCCCAGTAGGCCAGAGTCAAGGTCGCTTCTTTCTGAGGCTCTGTAGAGCACATGTACTGACTGAATCAACTTCTAGAGCAGTCCATACCCATGGCCCCTGGCATCTGGCCCCTCCTTCTGTGATATAGCCTCCTCACCCTCTGACCTGACCTTCTAGCCTTTCTCTCTTAAAGACCTTTGTAAAGACTCCAGACACATGGTCCAGGGTGATGTCTCTTTCTGTGGTCCTGACCAGGAACACAGCTGTAGAGTCCCGTTTCCCACATTAGACCATTTGCCCATACTTTCAAGGATGCTGGTGTTGGGCACTGAGGCAAGCTTGCAGCTTTTAGGTGAGGGTTGGGTTAGCCAGGCTGAGAATAAATGGGAGAGTGAAGAAGGAAGAAACAGGCCAGACGGGACTGACACATGCTGCCCGTCCCTCTCCTCCCAATGCCCTCCTCTCAGCCTTGCTCAACTCTGCCAGGGACATTTTCCTTCCAGGCTCAGGGATGCGAGGTGCTACCTTCTCTCTCCATGCTGAGTCTGGCCCCTGATCTCTGAGGCTGAGGAGATATGAATTGTTCATTACTAGATGTAGGTAAGGCCTCTTCCTAGGCAAAGGAGAGCTTTGGGGTTGCTCCGTTGCACTTAGGAGAAGAGAGTGCGTTGGTTTGGGCTGGTACTAATTACTGGCTCTTCCTTACTCTTTTGATGAGCATCTTGGAACCACCCCCGCAACAGGAGGGTGGCCCACTATATCTGCACCCCCCCCCCCAGGGTGGCCCACTATAGGCTGATAGTCTAGCTTCCCAGGGTCACCAGAACAGAGCCCATCACTTACTCAGAATTGGCCACCAGTGTACCCAGTGCCTTGTTCGGGGTGTTGGGGAGACCCTAGCTCCACTCCTTCAAGTCCTTTCAGCTCCCTTGTTCTCAGTGCTTGCCAGAGGGACTCTCCAGCTCTGGAGAAGAAGTGTAGGCAATCTGTAAGTCTCGCAGTTGTGTTCCTCTGCTGACAGGGCAGCCCTGATATCAGGATGGCAGGTTAAGAATCAGGGAGCTGGCTGGGCATGGTGGCGCACGCCTTTAATCCCAGGGCTCGGGAGGCAGAGGCAGGTGGATCGCTGTGAGTTTGAGGCCAGCCTGGTCTACAAAGTGAGTCCAGGACAGCTAAGAAACCCTGTCTCGAAAACCAAACCAAACCAAGCCAAACAAACAAACAAAAAGAATGGGGGGAGCTTAGCGAGGACAGGACCTGGAGAGAAGTCTAAGCCTGGAAGTTCACCTTCTTTGATGCGCTCCCATGTGGCCTTCTACTGACTGGCTGAGAGCCTCACAGCTGGATTTCTCCCACAGGGCATAAAACTCTAGTGCTAGGATCTAGGCCCTAACTCACTTGAGCATTTCTGCGGGATACTGCTGAGGTCTGGCCAGGAGGTATAATTGCAGCTAGCTAGCGGGCACTTAGTCCCGCCCTTTCGTCTGGCCACCTCACTTTAGTGGCGGTCAGGGTCTGAGCTTGGAGAGTTACAGAGAAATGTCATGGTGTGTGGAGGACTGATGAGGCCAATCTGACAATATTTTGCTGTGTGTTGACGCCAAGTGGACAGACCACAGGATCTGGAGTGGATGCCAGGTTATCCGGTACCTAGTGCCACTTGTCCTGGGCATAGGAGCTGCGCAGATCTGTCGCTATGGCAACCCGTACAACGCAACGTCCCTAGGACTCGGGTCCTCTTTCTGTCTAGGGTCTGAGCTTCCCCGGGGACGCGGGGCGGGGCATCTACCGGAGGCGGTGCCCGCGCCTGAGGGGCGGAGCGCAGCACCCAGCGCCTGGGCCCGGCGCTGAGGCTCCGCGGGGCCGGCCGGTGCGCTGCATCTGGCCGGCGGGGTAAGCGCGGGATGTGAACGGCGGGGCAGTAGGAGACGGGCCACTGGGCCGAGCGGGTCGGCGGAGATGGGCGGTAGGCGGCGGCTGCAGCGGCAGCGGCTGCCAGCGGGCCTGTACTATTCCCGCCCCCAGGCTGCAGGCCGTAGGATGGGCAGGGGCAGCTGCATGGCGGAGGGATCAGGCCCAGGCCCCACTGGGGAAACCTTTAGTGGGAAAAGACAAACTGAAATGCAGCCTGCTGGGAGCCATTAGACCCTCCCCAACGGTGTGGGGGAGGAGAGGACCCTCTTCTGCTCAGCCTCTCCTTTGGCGGCAGGTAGGAGTCCTTGCAAAGCGTGAGAGCGAGAGGTAGGCATTTTAGGGGTTGGAGGCCCTGAATCTCTGTGTGAGGTTTGAACAGTGGGCATGGCTGGTAGGGATGGGCATTTGTGCTCGTCGTGGGAGAGCCAGGGCAGGTGGACCTGGGATGGGTCCCTGGGAACATGGCTAGGGCAGAGTGTGGGGGAGGGGACGCAGGCTTGGGTTCTGACTTCCTGAAGGCCTGTTATTCCTCTCCTAGGGGTTGGGGTCTGTCCCATTAATAGCTTAGAGCCTTTTGCTCACAGCGGCGTCTGACGTTTGACAATGACTGATCAAGGGAGCGATGGTGTGCAGATGATGGGGAGAAAGGGTTACCCAGCAGCAGGCTATTGGGCCTGGACAGTTGCTAAGAGGAAGCACATTCAGTGTTGGGCTGTAGTCAGTGGAGTTTCAGGTGGGCAGGAGTGGGTGCAGCCTGTGTGTCCCGGGCGAGGAGTACCAACCGGCGGGAATGAAAATGGAATGTGCACTTGAGAAGCAGAAGTGTGGATCTTTGCAGGCCTGGTGTGGCCGGATGACTAGCTAAACACCTTATTGCAGCTCTGGGGTAGCTGTGAGAACCCCAGGGGTGAATGGAGGGCTGGCAGAAGCTGGCATGAGGCAGGGACTGTTGTGGAGTTTGAGGGTTCCTGTCGTGTCACCAGGAGCAGGTTGAATGCATCACTGTCACAGTGACAGTAAATTTTATGTCTTTGTCTAGACAGGGCAGTAAACAGAGCCCTCGTGCCAGGTGCTGTCCAGGGGAGATGAGAGGCCTGATTGCAAGTGACTTTGGGCTGGGTGGATGGAGGCTGCCAGAGAGTTAAGAGGCTCAGATATCAGTACCCACAATCTGGCCATCACATGTGAGTACCACGGGCATGACAGCCAATGCCAGGAACGTAGGAAGAGACTCCTGAGATTGGCCTCGAAGGTGGCGGGAAGCCTTCATCAGAAGCCACCTATCAGGTGCTGGCAGGACAAGTGTGCTGGACCAGAGAGAGGCTATACCAGGAGGTGTGGTCAGGAGGAAACACTTCTCCAGGGAGATGGCTAGCAATGCTGGCTTAGGGAAGAGAGTGGCCTACTTCGCCTCAGGAAGGGCCGAGGTTGAGTTGTGGCCAGAGGAAAGGGGGATGTCGGTGGTGCAAAACAGTTATAGGGAGGCACAAGGGACTCGTAGGTTGGTTATTTCAAGATTTGGATGACTCTCCAAGCTAGGCTCGGAAAACTTGCTCAGTACCTGGGGTGGGACCTGGGTCTTCAATTCTCCCTGTGAGCAACACCAGGACAGGATGCCCAGAACCTCTAAAGAAGCGGCTTAAAGCCGCCGGCCAGAGCCAGGAGAGACGGAGGGAGGTGTGGGTCCAGCTGCCACAAATCACCAGGGTATTTAGAATGCGAGTGGCGGTGGGGAGAAACCACTTCCGTTCCATTTCCTTCCTGGCGGTGGCGGGAATGAGATCGATTCCCCAGGTGGGACTGCAGCGCCCTCTGGAGGCCCCGTTTTCGAGCTCAGGGCTCCGGGCTCCGGGTCTCGGGTGCTAGCAGCGGCGCGTGCGTGCCTCCGAGGAGGCCTCCCGCACTCTGCGTGGGGACAGCACCACGCGCTGGAAACAGTCAGGCCTGGGAAGGCTGCCGTGTCCCCCTAGTAGCCCCGGCCTCTGTACCACTCGACTCCACGATCTGATTTGTCTTTGGTCTTTCCTAGGCTCCAAGCTTGCCGGCCGGCAGCGCGCTCCGGGCAGCTGGACAAGCCCCGCGTCCCGCTGCGCAGCAGCATGCCGGAGGGCTAAGCACCTCAGCCGCCGCTCTCTGGGACACCGCGGGATCTCGTCCGGCCTCGCGTTGAGGTTGCGCGCGCCAGGGCCGAGCCCGGGCCGCTGACCATGGTGCTGCCGCCTCCGGACCGGCGCCACGTGTGCCTGACTACGCTGGTGATTATGGGCAGTATGGCTGTCATGGACGCATACCTGGTGGAGCAAAACCAGGGCCCGCGCAAGATTGGTGTATGCATAATCGTGTTAGTAGGTGATGTGTGCTTCCTGCTGGTGCTGCGCTACGTGGCCGTGTGGGTGGGTGCCGAGGTGCGCACGGCCAAGCGTGGATACGCTATGATCCTCTGGTTCCTCTATATCTTCGTGTTGGAGATCAAGCTCTATTTCATATTTCAGAACTACAAGGCTGCGCGGCGCGGAGCGGCCGATCCAGTGGCTCGCAAGGCACTGACCCTGCTGCTGTCTGTCTGTGTGCCAGGCTTGTTCCTGTTGCTTGTGGCATTAGACCGCATGGAGTACGTGCGTACCTTCCGAAAGCGCGAGGACCTGCGTGGCCGCCTCTTCTGGGTGGCTTTAGATCTGCTGGATCTGCTGGACATGCAGGCCAACCTCTGGGAGCCGCCGCGCACTGGGCTGCCGCTGTGGGCCGAAGGCCTCACCTTTTTCTATTGCTACATGCTGCTGCTAGTGTTGCCCTGCGTAGCACTCAGCGAGGTTAGCATGCAAGGGGAGCACATCGCACCGCAGAAGATGATGCTGTACCCGGTGCTCAGCCTCGCTACTGTCAATGTGGTGGCTGTGTTGGCTCGTGCCGCCAACATGGCACTCTTCCGTGATAGTCGAGTCTCGGCCATTTTCGTAGGCAAGAACGTGGTGGCACTGGCCACCAAGGCCTGCACGTTCCTTGAGTACCGTCGCCAGGTTCGCGACTTTCCACCACCTGCGCTTGCGCTTGAGCTGCAGCCACCGCCTTCCCAGCGCAACTCGGTGCCTCCTCCTCCACCACTGCATGGCCCACCAGTGCGCCCCCACGGGCCCTCACCCACGCGTGATGCGTTGGACACGTGACAGGCCCCCCGCGGGCCGCACAGACGCTGGACTAGCTGCGCGCTGTTTGCATGGGATGGGATGGAGGCAAGCTCCCCTTGGGGACAGGTATTGTTGAGACTCTGTACGGTACCCGGGGTGTCTGGGGCCGCGTCTGTTTCTTCATCTCAGGAATCTCTCGGACCACGGACCCTCAGCCTCCACTCCACAAGCTCACCTCGATGCACAGGGCAGCTGGTGAGGCCTGGTCTCGAGTGGAGATGATTCAACCCCTGCCTGCTGCTGGGCTGCCAGGGTGGGACGGGAGGGCTGTGTTCCAGGAGATCTGGACTTATGGTAGGGGCCTCTGGCTCAGAGTTTCGGGCCAAGGAGGCCTCTGTCATTTTAAAGACTTGTGTTTACAGTTTTGTACCCAAAGCCTGGCTGTTCTTGTTTCATGAGTCCCCTGCCCAGCTCTTGGGCAGAGTGGCAAGGACTGGTGGTGGGTGCCGGTGGCCCCACGTGGGGTGCCCCAGTACTTATGGAGCAAACAAATATTTCTGGGGTCTCTTTCTTCTCCAGGTGGTTCTCAGCAGTTCCTGGGTGGGGTCCATTGTGGTCCTGTGTGCCTGTCCCCACACAGCCTGCCTTTACTGAGGCATCTACAAGGTTGTCCAGCCTTCACGTCCCTGCCCTTCCTTCCCTACTCAGGTTCAGAAGTCTTCTATAGTTCCACCCGCTTCCTGTGCAAACTCTCTCTGCCTGTGGGTGACTTGGGCTCATGACTGCCAGTATCAAATGGGATCAGGTGCCAGCTTTGTTCCCAAGTTGAAGCTGCATGCTGCCTCAGCCAGAAGAGCAGTTTGGCCTCATGTCACCCGAGCCTGGCCCTGCCCCAGACGCTGGCCAGTCCCGCAGTGCCCTGGCCCAGTGCACAAGCCTTAAAGTCTGTCTGTAGGTGGTCTCTCCCTGACCTCCACCCTGCGTCTGTGGTGACTGAGTTCATCAGGCCTTGGAGTGTCTCTCTGTGACATCTGGGGGCGGGGGGAGGGATAGGCTTCCTGAGGCTGTTTGAGGAGGCCTTACCCATGATGACTGCGTATATTTCTGGCCTGGCACCTGCAGTGCCATGCAGACCTATGGCTTGCCAGGCCTGTGTTCACTGCGTTGCCCGATCCTTGTGTTTGTCTCCATGGCCTTGTGATCCAGAGCAGGAGGTTTGCTGCCCAGTCTATGACTCGTTGTAGAGAGGTGTGGATCCAGCTGTGCACAGTAGGGCGGCTTCATTCCTGTGCCCGCCCTTGGATGCACTGAGTGTTCCCTTCCCCACCCAGAGAGCCGTTTCTCTGAGTCTGGATTTAGAGAGTCACCTGCTTTGCTAGCAGCTGTCCTTGGAGATCTTTCTCTCTAGGGGCACAAGGACTACCCAGGGCTAAACCCCTGACCTGGTGCAGTGCCCCTCTGCCTTCCATCCTGGGTTTGGGCTCCACACTCCCAAGACACTGCAACCCATCAACAAACCTTAGAGAGTGAAGGCCTATGGTATATGACAGTGACCCTATAAAGTACACATGTGTGTGGCTGCGAGAGTTCCTCAGCTAGTGAGCAGACCCTGGCTGTTCTCATCTCTGTGCAGCCCTGGATGGGGAGCACAGTTGATGACGACCAATGGGTGAGCTCTAATTCTGAGCATCTGGCTGTTGTCTGTGTCCTTCGCCAGGGCCATCCTATCTTTCTGGTCTCTCATCTCTGGGTTCCCGTTTGCTAAGGGGTCAGATTCATCCAGCTGCATCTAGCTCTCCCTTCCCTGACTTCTTGAAGTGGCCTGTATGGCCAAATGTAGTGGAGAAGGGAGCTCGGGGTCCCTTCACCCTTATCAGTTCATTCCTGGTTCAAAAATTACGGTGCTAGGCTGCTGACCTTGACTTAAGATCCTTAAGAGGGCTGGGTGTGGTGGGCGTCTGAGAGAAGCTTCAGGAAAAGCTGGTCCTTGGGATTTGGACCCTCAAACAGCAAGTGTCCCCGGCCTGTGAGCGGTGGGCTGTGTGGTTTAACATCAGGAAAGGAGACCGTGTGAGACTGAGGGATGGCTGAGGCCATGGCCACGCCTACTGAGTATCCCAAGTGATGCAAGGATGTAAGTGCAAAAGGGATGCTCCCTGTGAGGATCCTGGAAGGGATTTTGTGTCTGTTTCCGAAGAGGATTCTGAGGTTGTGCGCAGTGTAAGACATTACGGGTCAGAGGCTAAGCCTTCAGAGTTCTTTAGATGGTGGGCCAACCAGCAGAGGAGGCCCCAGAAGGGACAGGAAGCTGTGGCTTGGCACTGGAGGGATGGTGAGTTGGGTGTTGCAGGAAGTACCTGTGGGGCTTGGGCAGAAGAATGCTTCCTGAGTGATGATGGGGGAAAGAGTCGGGACGAAGAGACAGCATGGGCAGCCAGCTCTGCAGACCATTTGTGGGGAGTGGAGGAAGAGAAACGGGCAACAAGGCCGGGGCGGGGGCTGTCCCCAGGTACTGCACCCCTCCGAGGAACTGACCCACATCTGAGACCACCAAGAGCACATCCACTCTGTCCACTTTCTTTTCCCAAGTGATGTCATATGCGGCTTCCAACTTGTGTGGCAAGATTCCGTGAAGGGTCCGAGAAGCTCCTGTCTGGGTACGATTAACCACCTATGCCCATGTCCCGGAGCGGGGCCTGCTGTGTGCTCAACTTGTTCTGTCCGGGCAGATGGCCCTATTACTGCAGGGAGCTTGGCCTTGCCAAGAGCTGAGATCTTAACCAGAGTCCAGACAAGTGTTCGGGCCTTGCCTCATGGTGCTCAAGACTAGTTCCCTCAACTCAAATGCTCGGGAGTCAGTGCTTTCTCTGCCATCTTGGCACTGTGGCAGCCTTTCACAGTCAAATCCCGGACTTGACCATGCACGGGAGCACTATAGAGGTATACATCTATAGAGGGTATAGAAGCTATCCTAGGAGCTAGCTCAGGCCTCGGATATCCTCGGGTCCCAAGCTAGGGCCTCTGAAGGGGGAGGGACCCTTAGGAATGCCTCTCCATCTTTGCTTATTTTGATACTGTTTTGGAGTGATGGTTGGTTCCCATCGCAGGGACCTGTGACCTGTCACCTCCCACTCGAAAGCACACTGATACTTGCTGTAGAAAAATGGCCTCCAAACAAGAATGAAACGTGAATTCATCAAAATGAAGCCTACTTGCCTTAATAGGCGAGACTTCCTGTGAGCAGAGAAGCTACAAGAAACACCGACCAATGGCCTCAGACATGCTGTCCCCTCTTTCGACTTTTAGATGGGCTACCCTGCCTCTTAGGAGCTACTTTCCTAATAGCCCAGGGCGAAGCAAGGAGCAGGGACTACGTTCATGGTAAGACATAAGTAAACTGTGAGAACAAGCCCAGAGAAGTAAATGCGAAGGACTCCACAGTCAGAGGTGGGTATGGAGGGCTGTCACCTCTGTGGTTCTGCCTGGGCGGGGCAGGTGTGGACCAAACCTGTAGGTATGTGGGGGTTCTGTGCTGGCGAGAATGTGCCTGCTGCTGGACCCATCAAGAAACACAGAGTTAGCCGGGCGTGGTGGCGCACGCCTTTAATCCCAGCACTCGGGAGGCAGAGGCAGGCGGATCGCTGTGAGTTTGAGGCCAGCCTGGTCTACAAAGTGAGTCCAGGATGACCAAGGCTACACAGAGAAACCCTGTCTCGAAAAACCAAAAAAAAAAAAAAAAAAAAAAAAAAAAAAAAAAAAAAAAAAAAAAGAAACACAGAGTTTAGAGGACAAGGGAACCATTGGAGAGGAGACAGGGCTGAGTACAGGATTTAGAGGCTAGGACCCTGAGGAGGCCTGGTCAGGACTGGCTTTACAGGACTGCCTTAGTCAGGGTCACCATTGCTGTGATAAACACTATGACCAAAGTGACTTGGGAGGAAAGGGTTTATTAGGTTTACACTTCCACAGCACTGTTCATCCCTAGAGAAAGTCAGGACAGGAAACTCAAGCAGGGCAGGAACCTGGAGGCAGGGGCTGATGTAGAGGCCATGGAGGGTGCTGCTTACTGGCTTGTTCTTCATGGCTTGCTCAGCCTGCTTTCTTTTTAAAAATTATTATTATTTTTTGTTTTTTGGTTTTCGAGACAGGGTTTCTCTGTGTAGCCTTGGCTGTCCTAGACTCGCTCTGTAGACCAGGCTGGCTTTGAACTCACAGTGATCCACCTGCTTCTGCCTCCTGAGTGCTGGGATTAAAGGCATGTACCACCACGCCCGGCCTCAGCCTGCTTTCTTATAGAACCTAGGACCACCAGCCTAGGGATGACACCACCCTCAATGGACTGGGCCCTCCCTCATCAATTACCAATTAAGAAACATCCTATAGGCTTGCCTACAGCCAGGTCTATTTGTCTCCCCTTTGGTTTTTTTTGAGACAGGGTTTCTCTGTGTAGCCTTGGCTATCTTGGACTTGCTTTTGTAGACCAGGCTGACCTCAAATCCACAGAGATCTGCCTGCCTCTGCCTCCCAAGTGCTGGGATTACAGGTGTATGCCACCACACCTGGATGATCTTCTTCTTCTTCTTCTTCTCCTTCTTCTTCTTCTTCTTCTTCTTCTTCTTATTTTCTCTCTCTTCTTCTATCCTTCTCCTTCTCCTTCTCCTCGCTTCTCCTTCTCCTTCTCCTTCTCCTTCTCCTTCTCCTTCTCCTTCTCCTTCTCCTTCTCCTTCTTCTTCTTCTTCTTCTTCTTCTTCTTCTTCTTCTTCTTCTTCTTCTCAGGGTTTCTCTTGTAGTCCTGGCTGTCCTGGACTCACTTTTGTAGATCAGGTTGGCCTTGAACTCACAGAGATCTGCCTACCTCTCAAGTGCTGGGCTTAAAGGTGTGTGCCACCACACCTGGATCTTAAGGAGGCATTTTCTTTTTTTTAAAAAAAAAAATTATTGGGCTGGGGAGATGGCTCAGAGGTTAAGGTCACTGGCTGTTCATCCAAGGGTCCTGAGTTCAATTCCCAGCAACCACATGGTGGCTCACAGCCATCTACAATGAGATCTGGTGCCCTTTTCTGGTGTCAGGTGCACATTTGAGCAGAATACTGTATACATTATAAATAAATCTTTAAAAAAAAAAAAAAAAAAATAAAAAAAAAATTATTTATTTATTAGTGTGTATACACTGCTCTGCCTGCATGTACACCTGCAGGCCAGAACAGGGCACAAGATCACATTATAGATGGCTGTGAGCCACCATGTGGTTGCTGGGAATTGAACTCAGGACCGTTGGAAGAGCAGTCAGTGCCCTTAACCTCTGAGCCATGTCTTCAGCCCCAGGAGGCATTTTCTTAATTGAGATTCCCTCCTCTCAGATGACTTGTGTATCAAGTTGACATAAAACTAGCCAGCACAAGGGCCCAGAAGCCACGCCCTCCAGGTGATAAGACTCCAGTTTTCTTGAGATTGCCCCTGGTGTCAGGTTGATTTGAGTGGGCTTTCTTACTTGAGCTGGCTTTGGCATGGTTGGCTCAGCCAAGAAGCGTTTCACTCCCCCACTCCCCACAAAGATAGAAAACTCAGGGTAGCTCTATGGCTTGACAGTCTGTGTCCTCCTCCTCCTCTTCCTCCTTTTTTATTTTTATTTTTATTTTTATTTATTTATTTTTTTATGAGACAGGGTTTCTCTGTGTGTAGCCTTGGCTGTCTGGACTTGCTTTGTAGACTAGGCTGACTTTGAACTCACAGGGATCCACCTGCTCGGATTAAAGGAGTGCGCAACCACGCCCAGCTTAGTCTGTGCCCTTCTGAAATCTCTGTTGACCCTTAGACTCAAGGCAATCTAGTTGAAGGCTGAGCCCTCTTAAAAGGGCTTAAAGTGGGGAGTTCACTGTTGTTCTCCTCTGATGCCCAGTGGGGGGATGCATCAGGCATCACCTTGGCAGCGTCATCTCTCACCATACACAACCTGCTGCCAGCTTGACCTTGGGCCTCCGGCTTTTAGAAACATGATAGGTACATTTTTGTTGTTGTTGATACATTTCCCAGCTTGGAGTATGTTGTGACAGCAGCACAAATGGACGTGGACAGAGTATGTGCTTCAGGCAGGTGGTCCAGGCTGCCACTTTCCCAGCTTCTGGGACCCGAGTTCCTCCCTATCTCATTCTCCTTGGTATGACTTGTGCTTTTAGGACTCCAGCTGCCCCTTTGGGTCGTAGCCAGAAAGAAGGCCACAGAGGACAAAAAGGGCCCTGGTAGGATTTCTCTGGGGGCGCTTGGAGGCTGGCCTTAGACTTGCGCTCACTCTCCTGCGTTAGGCAGGTTTCCCCAACAGACAAATCTCAGAGGGAAATGGCTTTAAGTAGAGAAGATTTATTTTGCCTCATAAATTCAGAGGTTTTAGTCTATAGCTGGCTCCGTTGTTTTGGGCCTGAGGGAAGACGATGTCGTGATGGCAGGAGTGTGTGATAGAGGAAGTTACCCACTTCACAACAGTCAGAAAGGTGTGTGTGTGTGTGTGGGGGGGGGAGAGATGCCTTCAAAGAGCTACTACTTTCCAATAGGCTCCACCTCCCAGCCTACTTCTCCCAGTGCCCACCACCTCTAACAACACCATTAATTATAAATCTTTCATCTATGAGGTCAGAGCTCTCAGGAGCCAGCCACTTCCCAAAGCCCATCCACGTTTCCACACGAACCTTTGCTGAACATTTCAGATTCAAAATGTAAAACCTCTGTGGCCCAGTACTTGGACATGCGCTGCACTCAGGTGTGAGCAGGGAAACGTTTTACCTTTTGGCTGCCTTGTAACCAGGCATAGCCAAGAAAGGGGCCATCCTGGGGTCATTGGCCAGCTTCTGGGAACACAGGCTGCTGTCCCCTGCTAACTCGGTCTTTCCAGCCCTCACTTTGACCTGTGTTCACAGTGGTGTGGGCACTCCACGCCTGGCCTTGGCAGAGTCATAGCAGTGACTGCCAGCCAGGCTCCGCAGTCTGGATTCATCAACCTTCTCCTGACCATTTGCGGGGCTGAGTGTCTCTTTTTATTTTTGGGAATGTCCCTTCTCTGTGGATTCCTTTCCAATTCTATTTTCTTACTCCACTTTTTTTGGGTAGGGGTTTGAAGTAGCCCTGTCTGTATTCTGGCCATAATTATCTTTTCTTTTTCTTTCCTTCTTTCTTTGTTTTGAGGCAGAGTTTCTCTGTGTAGCTTTGGCTGTCCTGAAACTCACTGTGTAGAGCAGGCTGGCCTCAAACTCAGAGGTCCACCTGCCTCTGCCACCAAGTGCTAGAATCAAAGGTGAGTGTCCCACTCGCCTGAGCACCTGTTATTGTTTTAAGACAGTATCTGGCACAGTATCTGGCACATCCCTGTAATCAGGAAAGCAAAGGCAGGCAGGTTTCTGTGAGTTTGAGGCCAGCCTGGTGTCCAAAGTGAGACCAGGACAGCCAAGGCTACATAGAGAAACCAAAACCCAAAACCAAAACCCCAAACCAGAAACTCCCCCGCCCCCACCAAAAAAACTCTTCAAAGAAAGGATCTTGCTATTCATATCTGGCTTGACCTGAGGGTTCCTCATGCTGGAGTTATGGGGGGTCATTAATATTTTTTTTGGCTACCACTCATTACTTAAAAGGATCTTCAGTACAAAGAACTAGAAGCACCATTGTCCTTGCTGCCTTCCCACCAGCCTTCCCTGGTTGGAAGGCTGCCTTATGTATTTAATGTGCTGCTTTTTGTAATGTAACAGGCACCTGCACTCCCACCACACAGTTGAGCCTGTGTGAACAGGCCCCTGCCCACTCCACACACTGAGCGCCCTGAGCTCTACAGATATATGTTTTCTTTCTATACAGTTTTACTTACTAATTTCTAGTTTAGAACTTTTTGGGGAGTCAGGGTCTCACTATCTCTTGGGCTGGACTTGCAACAATCCTTCTATGTTACCTCCTGAAGTGGAATTACAGATGTGTGCCCTGATGCTTGGCTGCTTTTATTTGATCTATATGTACTCCATATTGTGGCATTTTGCTTATTATTTCTGAGTGTCAGTTAAAAATCTATCATGTGCCAGTGTAGTTTTGCATGCCTGTAATCCCAACATTCAGGATGAGGAGGCAGGAGGAGGTGTGTGGATCGAGGCCAGCTCAGTCTGTATAGTGAGTTCCAGCTCAGCCAGCACTACACAGTGAGATCACCAGCAACACGTAGGCCAGGTAGAATGGCATGTGTTTGCAATGACAACACTAGGGAGGCCGTGGCAGAGGACCGAGGATTTGATTCCCATAGTGACATCTTTAAGAATTCTGAAATTTTCGTTTTTGTTTAAAAAAAAAAAAAACAAAACAACAGAATGTGCTTTTGTTTTAATCCTAGGGATAGGGATATGGGACTGTCTGCAGCAGCTGACTATGAACTCAGTTGTCCTGGAACTCACTGCGTAGACCAGGCTGGCCTCAAACTCAGAGATCCCCCTGCCTCAGCCTCCGAGTGCTGGGATCTAAGGCATGTGCCCTGCTCACCTGAGCGCCTGTTTGTTTCAAGACAGGATCTGGCGCATGCCTGTAATCCGAGCACTCAGGGAAGCAAAGGCTTCAGGGATTTTCCTAATTGCATTCTCCCGTCTACCCTTGTTTCTCTCCTATCTAGTGTTAGGGGGTCAAACAGTGTGGGGATAAAGGGTGGGGGGGAAGAAGAACCCACAAAGGAGCAAAGGCCAGCTTCAGATGCTAGCCTAGGCTTTCCACTAAGACCCTGTCCCAAACTAGCATGAGCTATGCGAAGCCAAGCATCTTGGCTAGGGTCTCTGTTGCTGTGATAAAATGCCATGACCACACCCAAGAAGCAGCAAGCAGGGTAATTTCACCTTGTAGTTCGTAGGCTACACTCCATCACTGAGAAATGTCAGGGCAGGGACTCAAAGCAGGAACCTGGTATGGCAAATACCTTTAGTTCTACTTACAATTGTTTCTAGTTTTTTTTTTTTTTTCCTTCTTCTTCCAGTGTGAACAGTCCTGATTTGAACATTCCAGCTCAGTGTCCCTTCACTAAAGGCCAGCTCTGACCCAGTGCTCCCATTCTTTGGAGTGGGACCGGCTCTAAAGACGATGAGGTGACATGAGCCACGAGTGTGCAGCCGCGTGGTGGGGTTACGGCCCTTCTAGGAGCAAAGGCAGCAAGAGTTCTTCCTTCCACTGCGTGGGGACATAGGGAGCAGCCAACCAGGGCTAGAGTGGTCAGACCTGGGGCTTCCTGCCTCCAGAGCTTGACCGAGAATGTCTACTATTTCACCCAAGCTGAGGACACTGTGTGGCTCGATTTAGATGTGGGCTTGCTATTTAAATTCCCCATGGAAAGCTCTGTTGAAAACTTAATTCGCATGCAGTTATTGTGAGCTCTGATGCAGCCAAGCCTATTTTTACCTCAGATTTTGTGCTTTCTCCATCACGTCCTCCCGTCTACCTCCCTCTCCATCATGTCCTCCTGTCTCCCTCCCTCTCCATCATGTCCTCCAGTCTCCCTCCCTCTCCATCATGTCCTCCCGTCTCCCTCCCTCTCCATCATGTCCTCCCGTCTCCCTCCCTCTCCATCATGTCCTCCCGTCTCCCTCCCTCTCCATCATGTCCTCCCGTCTCCCTCCCTCTCCATCATGTCCTCCCGTCTCCCTCCCTCTCCATCATGTCCTCCCATCTCCCCCCCTCTCCATCATGTCCTCCTGTCTCCTTCCCTCTCCATGGCCTATTGGTTAGTGGCATTTCCCATTGGACTTTCGGTTTTTTCTTTCCCCCCAGACAGGGTTTCTCTGTGTAGCCTTGGCTGTCCTGGAGTTGCTTTGTAGACCAGGCTGGCCTCGAACTCACAGTGATCCGCATGCCTCTGCCTCCTGAGTGCTGGGATTAAAGGTGTGCCCTACCACACTCCCAACTTTTTCCCACTGGAATTTCATTGTCAGTTTGAGAAATTCCTTTGAAGTCATCATTGAAGTTTTTTGAGGATGACAAATCTTGCCTTTTTAGGAAAATTTTATTAGCATTTATTAAGTCTAATGGGTTTCATTACATTTTGTATATAATGTCCTTTGTCATACTCATTTCCATTATTCTCTTGTCCTCTCCTCCACCCCACTACTCTCCTTCCTTTTCTTTTTTTAAAATTTTGTACATACACATTTATATTATTACACATATATTACACATCTACACAATAGATTACATACAGCAAGAAGAACCATGACACAATCAGCAATTATATAAATGTTACATTCTTTTTTTCTTTTCAAAGATTTATTTATTTATTTAGTATACAGTGCTCTGCCTGCATAGACACCTGAAGGCCAGAAGAGGGCATCATATCACATTAGAGATGGTTGTGAGCCACCTTATGGTTGCTGGGAATTGAACTCAGGACCTCTGGAAGAGCAGTCAGTGTTCTTAACCTCTGAGCCATCTCTCCAGCCCTCCCCCACTCCCCCCCCTTTTTTAAATGGTCTGGTTTTTATTTATTTATTTATTTATTTTATTTTTATTTTTTTATTTTTGGTCTTTTGAGACAGGATCTCTCTATGTTAGCCTTGGCTGTCCTAGACTCACTTTGTAGACCAGGCTGGCCTCGAACTCACAGCAATCCGCCTGCCTCTGCCTCCCGAGTGCTGTGATTAAAGGCATGCGCCACCACGCCCGGCCCCTCCCCTTTTCTTAACTAGCTCCTCTTCTATTTTTCATTGTTTTTTTGTGGGGGAATGTATGACCTAATGAGTTTCACTAGAGCTGCTGACAGGTGTATGGGGGAGGGAAAGTCCCCAGAGCACGGGCACCCCACTGATGGCTACACCTTCACAAAAGCCTCTTCCTTCCCAGCAGGCATGGCCTGTAGATACCCAGGAAGGAGTGCGGCCTCCCGAGTCCTCATCCCTCACAACAGGCTTTGTCAGGCTCAGTTTCGGATAGGTATTGTTCAGGTAATTACAGAGACTGCGAGTTCAGACTTCCAGGTTACGAAGCACAGAACTGCCTTTAACAGTTCTGAGACTCACAGTCCAGGACTGAGAGACTGTTGGAAGCCGTGGCCTTGGGGCTGCGGTTCCATAGGGCAGGAGGCAAACGCAAGCCTTGGAAGGTAACCCTCACGCACTGCAGCGGGCTCAGGATCTGAACATCGTCCTCAGGCTTGCCTCCCTGCCTCTCTGCCCTAGGCTGTTGCCAGCATTCCTGCCTTGGAGGCACATTTCAGCCATGGCGCCTGTGCTACCTCTTTCACATTACCCACAGCCCTAGGGTCCCCTTTGCCCTTTTGGAGGAAGATGCTTAGAAGTCTCACTGACCCTCAGGCTGTGTTCCTCAGGGGTGACAGCCCCACCTCAGCTTCAGCTTGCTGCTGTGAGATTTCCCCCCTCACTCTTCTCCCTGCAGGTCTGTACCCAACACTCAGGAGGAGAGTTAACCATGCCAGGTGGGGAGCCCCGTTTCCTGGCTTGAGACGTGAAGGAGGCTGGATTTGGCTCAGTGCAGCCACTGTTGCTGATGATCACCACGTCTAATTGGAGCTGAGGCCAGAGGGGTTGCGGGAAGGACATGCTGAGGTTTCTTTTCCAAATGTCTTTCTTGCCTTAATCTGTACTGACGCTTTGTGGTGGGTGCTGTAGGAATCCAGTGCCCCCCCCCCCTGCCTTTCTACGTGATCCCAGCTCTGTTGAGCTTTGTGAGGATCCACACATGAACCCATGAAGAGTAAAGTCGGCCTGTGCATGAAAGTCTTTCTCCAAGGTGAAAGGCATCTGGGAAAGCAAGCCCTTTCCTTTCTTTTAAAATGTCCCTTTCTTTTTGAAAAATCCACACATGTCTACAATGAAGCATGGTCAGATAGCTTCCTGTGACTCTCCCATAGCCACAGTCCTCCCAGCGTACCCCTTCCCTTCCATAGTCATGCCTTTAAAGCCACTAAGTCCACCTAGTGCTGCTTGTACGTGAATGGGCGTAGGGCCGTCCCTGGAACACTGGAGCTCCTGTTAGTACGGGAACTGCCACACAAACCACTCGAGCACCAATCTCAGTGACACACTGATGGTTTATGGAATGCCACACCCCAAGACAAGGCAGTCAGGGCCACAGAAAGGACTTGGGAGCCTAAAAGGGACATTGATCTGTTTTCAGGGCAGTCTTTTATGGACAACCAAGAGAAAAAGACAAGGGGAGGGGGCAGTAATCCATTCTGGCTAACTGTAGAAAGCAATATTACATTTTTGGCTAGCTAGTATAATCAGCTATAACCTTTAAGCTAATTGGTCTCAAGTGAGGGGAGTGAGGTGGTGGTTCAGGGTACATCCAAAGTGTAACCAAGTGTGTAACCAAGTGTAACCAAGTGTGTAGATAATAAGAGTGCAGTCAGAGGAAGCCAAGTGTGCAGATAACAAAGTATGAATTATGACATCATTGAATCATCTAGTGTAGGTTAACTTGACCCTCTGGCAGGGAATGTCAGTGTCAGCTATGAATAAACATGCCTAGGAAGTGGAAGTAGAAAGCCAAAAAAAAATTTGCACTTAATTTCACCTTGTAAACAAAATGGAAGCAGAATACGGAAATGGCTGCAGCTACATGTCAAAGAGCAGGCCTCAGCCCTCCTGAGCCTGAGGTGGGGCCTGGAAATCGTCCACCCCACTTAGGCTCGCATTTTGGCAGGCTTGGCCCGGTGCAGGCAAGCACAGCTGCTGCGGCTTCGCTGATGCAGTGGGTGCAGTGCCCAGAAGCAAGCGCTCTGCATGCTGCTGCCATTCTGCTCTCTTTTGCGTTCGCTCCTCTCCGTCAATGTCCCCTGAGCCTTGATGATGGGGACGTTACTGCAGATATCTTGTTGAGGGATGGTCACCTGCCCTTAGTCTCAGCACTCTGACCAGCCATGCTTTTTCCACTGCTGCCCTCTGCAAAAGGAGGCGCTTTCCCCCCCAAAGTTGAGGGCAGCCCAGGTCCGTGGAAACAAAAGTAAAGTTTTAGCAGGCAATTTTATAGCATGAGCGCATAGCAAAGTAACAGTCGCAGGCTCTCCTAGGCTCATCTCCTGTGGAGCAGGCCTCAAAACCAGTCATAGAGCAGTCAGTCACCCCATAATAGTCTTTCCACTGCTGCACAGTGAGCACATCTTGCTGGACAGGTCAGTACTGAAGCATGCAGGACAAAATCACTGATGTCTTTTTCTTCCAGAAGCACAGCACAAAATAGCACAGCACAGCACAGCCCAACATAACATAACATAGCAGAGCAGAGCACAGCACAGCACAGCACAGCACAGCATAGCATGACATAACATGGCATAGCATACCATAGCGTAGCCTAGCATGGCATAGCAGCATAGCATGGCATGGTCTAGCCTAGCACGGCATGGCCTAGCATAGCATAGCGTAGCATGGCACAGCATAACATGGCGTAGCATCTTCTGGCACCATGAAAGCCAGAGCATTGCTATTTATTATACAAAGTGAGAACACAGAGCTGGGGAAATGGTTCCCTTGGCAAAGTGCATGCCAAGCAAGCAAGAGAACCTGAGTTCTGATCCTGAACATTCATATAAGCAGCCAGATGTGGTGGCATGTGCTTGTAACCCTAGCACTGAGGAGGCAGAGACACCAGCATTCCTGAGGCTTGTTGGCTAATGAGTTTAGGCAGGTTCAGCAAGAGACCTTGTCTCAAAAAGGTAAGGTGAACACATTTCCTCCCACCACATAGGCAGCCTGAATCATGCTCCTCGGGCACACCAGGTAGCCCTGCTCTTCCCCACCCCCACAGGCCTCCCAGCTGCACACCCAGCTTCCCTGAGAGTTAAAACCCACAACCACTGGTTGACTCAAGGGTGTCTAGGCTCTTCAAGCCACCCCATAAAGTGTTTGAGAAGAGGACCAGGAAGAGGGTCCTGACCTTCTGACAGAGATTGTTAGCACAAGCAGTAGCCAACCCTCAAAAGAAAACTAGCAACAGAGTATTCAGGCCTCAATAACAGTCCCACAGAGGACAGCATCTCAACACTCTCACGAACGTTGTTTATACCTCCACCGAAACAAGAGACAGACAGGCAGGTTCAATCACAAACTACTTTGGATGTTGAAGTCCCAGAGAAGAAACAAAAATGACATGAAAAGCTATGATGTGTGTACCCCTCAAATTGCTAATTCCATAGTCAGAATGACCTGAAATAACTTCCCAACAAATAATTCAAAAGGAAGAATGTAACTATGCTCAGATCATTCAAAGAAGGTGCGAAAATACTGCAAGAGATAAACATCAAAGAGCTGAGTGAAATAGAGACATCAATTCAAGATGTGAAAATAGAATTCAATAAAGAGGTAGAACTGTTGAGGAAAATCCAAGTTAAACTACTCTGGAAATGAAAAAGTCAATAAGACAAGTGAAAGCCTCATTTGAAAGACTCATCAATAGAATCAATCATGTGGAAAAAGTATCAATGCTGGACAGCAAAGGAGAGGACCTGGCTCACTCAGTAACGACCAATGCTCCAAAGAAAATGAACAGAAGGTGGGAGTGATTTGAGACACTGCAAAGAGACCCAACTTTCAAATTATAAACATATAAAAAGGAGAATACCACACCAAAGGCATATTAATGTCTTTAATAAAAAGTCATGGGGCCTGGAAAGATGGCTCAGAGGTTAAGAGGTCTGCTCATCCGGAGGTCCTGAGTTCAATTCCCAGGCCCCACATGGTGGCTCACAACCATCTATAATGTGATCTGATGCCCTCTTCTGGCCTGCAGGTGAACATGAAGACTCGTATACATAAAATAAATAAATACATCTTTTAAAAAAGTCATATAAGAGAATTTCCCAAACTAGAGAAAGAGATGCCCATGCAGACACAAGAAGCCTACACAACACTAAATAGACAGGACCAGAAAATAAATGCTCTGTAACATTTTATAGTTAAAACATTAAAAACACAAAACAAAGAATGGATATTGAAGGCTGCAGAAAGAAAGGCTCAGTTATGTATAAAAGCAGACTCACCTGCCTCACTAACAACAACACTCAGCTGGGTGTGGTGGCGCATGCCTTTGATCTCAGCACTCAGGGGGCAGAGGCAGGCGGATCGCTGCGGATTTGAGGCCAGCCTGGTCTACAAAGTGACTCCAGGACAGGACAAGATAACATAGAGAAACCCTGTCTCAAAAAACAAACAAACAAACACACACACACCCAAAATAACAACACTCAATTATTCAATAGAAACTTTTCAAATATTTATTGATTGATTGATTGATTGATTTAATGTGTATGGGTCTTTCTGCCTGCATGTATGTTTGTGCACACACTTTCAATCCCAGCACTTAAGAAGCAGAGGCAGGAGGACCTAGAAGTCGAGGCCCACCTGGTCAACACAGCTTGTTCCAGGACAGGACAACCAGAATTACACAGAGAGACCATGTCTTTTTTTCTTTTCTTTCTTTTTTTTTTTTACTTTACTCATTTATTATTTATTTTTAAAAAAGATTTAAATACATTTATTTATTTTATTTTTCCTTTATTTATTTAATCACTTTGCAGCCTGATTTCAGCCCCCTCCCTCTTCTTGTCCCAGTCCCACCCTCATTTCCCCCTCTTGCTCCCCCTCTTCTTCTCAGGAGAACCCCAGGGGTTAACCCCCTGCACCTTAATTAAGTCTCAGCAGGACTAAGTGAGGCTGGACACTGAGGCCAGACAAGGCAGCCCAGCTAGAGGAAAGGGATCCAAAGGCAGGCAACATGGAAGAATGGGGAAATAGTAGGACCCACAGGGTCCTGGAAACCTACAAGAAGAACTTTATGACAGGCAGATCTGGATCCCGGGGTCCTCCTCAAACTAAGGCACCAGCCAAGGAGAATATAGGCAGTAAGCTTCGAACCCCTACCGAGACCTAGCCGACGAACAGGATATTCTCCACCGTTGAGTGGAGAGTGAGATCTGACTCTCACACGAACTCTGGTGCCCCTTTTCTGACCACGTCCCCTGGATGGGGAGGCCTGGCAGCACTCAGAGGAAGGATAGCAAGTTTCCAAGAAGAGACTTGACACTCTAAGAGCATATATAGGGGGAGGAGGTCTCCCTCAGTCACAGACATAGAGGAGGGGAGAAGGGGGGAAGTGGGAGGGAGGGAAGAATGGGTAGAAATGGGAAGGGCTAACAATCGAGATGTAATATGAATAAATTAATAAAATTAATTAAAAAACACACAAAGGCAGCAGAGCCAGAGACAGCACCCACTCTAGATGTTACAGGAACCACATGAAGAACAAGCTGCGCCTCTGCCACGCATGTGTGGGGGTCTAGGTCCAGCCATGCATGGTCCGTGGTTCAGTCTGTGTGCCCACATGGGCCCAGGTTAGTTTACTATGTAGGTCCTTTTGTGGTGTCCTTGGCCCCTCGGGCTTCCTCTGGCTTTTACCCACAACTCTTCCACGAGACTTCCTCAGCTCAGCCTATTGCTTGGCTGTGGTCTCTGCATCTGTTTCTATCAGCTGATGCATGAAGCCTCTTGGACGACAGTTTTGCTGGGCTCCTGTTTGCAAGCATGGCAGAACATCACTAACAGTGACAGGGGTTGGCTCTCTCCCATGGGGTGTGTCTCCTTCTGAAACCTTAATGCCTGCCAGTTATTAGCCAGGAAGACTCCAGAGGAACCCAAAAACAAAACGACTACTGCCTTTGTCCCTGGCGGTCTATCTTGACTAAATGGCAAGACCTGATTGCTGAAGATCTACTTATTTTGGATGCAGAGCATTGAAATACCCATCTTTACTGGCCAGGAACGCTTTTCCTGCAGACTTGCTTTTATAATGTTGGGAGCTGCTCTGCCAGCTGTTGTAGGGGTGGGAGAGGCATCAGTGGTCTCACCCAGAGCCAGACTGAAGCAAGATGTCAGCCAAAATTTCAGCACGTCTTTGGGAGGAGCCTTTGAGACCCACCTTTTGTGCAGGAGATCCTGCTCAGGGAGGGAATGCCACCCTCTTTTGGGGGGAGCTTTCGTAGGTTCCTACAATCCAGTGGATGCCAATATACTCATGTGCCTGTGGGCACTGCTAGCTGGACTTTGATTTTTTTTAACCATTTTTTTTTTGGTAGTGATATTTTTATTAACTAATGAATTTATTCACTTTACATCCTGCTCGTAGCCCCCTCCCTCCTCTCCTCCCAGTCCCACCTCCCTCCTCTATTCCTAAGAAAAGGGGAGGCTCCCTCCCTCCACCAGCTGATCAAGTTGCATCAGGACTGAGCATGTCTTCTTCCCTGTGGCCTGGCAAGGCTGTCCCCCCAGGGGGAAGTGATAAAAAAGCAGGCGGCAGAGTCCTTGTCAGTGACAGCCCCATCTTCCTGCTCCCCTTACTAGAGAGAGGACCCACATGAAGCCTGAGCTGCCCATTGGCTACGTCCACGTAGGGGGTTGAGATCCAGTCCATGCATGGTCCGTGCTTGGTGCTTCAGTCTCCACAAGCCCCTCTGGGCCCTGGCTAGTTGTCTCTGTTGGTCTTTGTTATTTATGTTATTTGTTTTGCTTTTATTTTTTATTTTAAAAAAGATTTATTTATTAATTTATTTATTACACATATAGTGTTCTGCCCGCACACCTGCACACCAGATCTCATTATAGATGGTTGTGAGCCACCACGTGGTTGCTGGGAATTGAACTCAATACCTTTGGAAGAAAAGCCTCTGAGCCATCTCTCCAGCCCTCTCCCCAACCTTTTTTTTTTAAAATGTAGTAGGCTCTGTTTGTATGTACACCTGTATACCAGAAGAGGGGCATAATATCCCTTTATAGATGGTTGTGAGCCACCATGTGGTTGCTGGGAACTGAACTCAGGACCTTTGGAAGAACAGCCAGTGTCCTTAACCACTGAGCCATCTCTCCAGCCCACGGACTTTGGTTATTAATAGTAATAGTGGTAAAAGAGGGAGACATGAGGAGTACTAGGAGGTTGGAGGGAAGCAGTGGCAGATGGATGTGATCAAAACACATTATATATATGTATGAAAATTTCAACGAATAAATAGGGGCTGGAGAGATGGCTGGTCTTCCATAGGGCCCGGGTATAATTCCCAGGAACCACATGGCAGCTTACAACTGTGTGTATCTCCATGGGAGACCCAGCACCCTGACACAGACATACATGCAGGCAAAACACCAATACTATAACAAATAAAAAATTAAAAAAAGAATAAATAAAAGTATTAAAAAATAAGGTGAAGGACGCTTAAGGAAGACACACAGTGTTGATCTCTGAGCCCGATCCCCCCAACACATATGTGAACGTGTACACACATATGTGTTCATTTCAGCAGCACATACACTAAAAATGGGACAGTACGGAGAAGATTGACGTGGCCTCTGAGTAAAGATGACATGCAAGCTCTTGAAGCATACCTAGAAGCCGCCCACACACTAAATAAGTGAATAAATAAATATGCAAAAGTGGGCCACTTGCCACACCTCTGAGCCCCTCGCCCCCACCCCTACCCCGCTGCTCTGCAGCCTCTGGGTTCTGAGCCTTCCCGGGCTCTGGCTGCCCTGTGTTCCACCCCGTGCCTGCCTGCTGCTGCCTTATCTTTCGGCTTGAGCTTACCAGGACTCCATGAGCGGTTGCAGAGTATCTTTCGCTTTTCCTCTGGAAGTTGTCAATTTAGCCCTTGGTCACAGGCACTTCCTGGTGTTCACATTTTGCCCATGCCTCTGTTTCCTCATCTGAAGGTTGGGGGCGCTGTTGGGAGCATTGACTGCGATGGCAAGCTCATGCGGGGGCGGGCAGAGAAGCCTCTGTTTTTGGTGTCAGATTCTATCTTGGTGGCATTTTTTTTTGGGAGAACGTCGGTGAGTGCTTGTGTTCCACCTTCGCGTTTGAGTGAAAGCCTCAAATATGTCCGCATCTTGCCAGAGCCCATTTGTGTCTCGAAAGGGCCTCACCGTGTTAGCCTGGGCTGCGCTCAAGGGTGGAACCTTTCCTCTGCAGCTTCCACAGGCTTGTACCACCATTCCCGGCAAGACGGACTTCAGTAAGACCTCAGTCTGATTCAGTGAAAAAGAAGCATTATGGATAACAGAATAACTTCATTTTACCAGTCAACAAGCTGCACATGGAAGCATTTGTGCTGACCAAACCTTGGCACGGAAACCACAGCCTCTTGGTACGATCAGTGCTGCAAAAATTTGATTAGATGAAATTAATAAAATTGATAGCCACAGTGGCCGTCGAAAGTCTGAGGCCACCCTTTGTTGTGGGTGAGCACTGTGTGAATCCAGTTTCATTGTAGAAAATTGACGTGGAAAGGATTTTATTTGCCATTTACAATCAAGACCAAGAGGAACGGCTTAGTGGCGTAGCGGCGTTGAAGGATGCCCCTCTTTGGACTGTCTGCACTCTGGCTGCTGCAGAGAGGCCTTCTGGGAGTGAGCCAGTGTTATAGCATCTCGGGGACAGGGCCAAGGGGAGGGGCACTGTGGTCACTCCTAAGGCATCTGGCTGTGGTGGGGGAGCGCTGTAGGCTGTGTTCCCCTCCTAGTACAAGGGATGAACTTTGGGCATTTGTACAGGCGATCCCTAGGAGCAAAGGCTATGCCCTTGAGGAGAGACAGAAGTCAGTTAAGACCAGGGCAGTGAACCACTCAGGGGAGAGCAGGGAGTGGTGCTACACTGGATAGGCAGATGGGCTTGGGTCTGGCTGCGTGGGTCTGGCCCAGAATGCAGGGATGCAGAGTGGCCACCAGAGGGTGCCCAAGCATCGTCATTTGGCCGCTGGAGGCTGAACAGCTGCTGCAGGGCTTGAGGCGGCCAGTGTTGACTCTGATGACCTCAAAGTTGAGCATACCGTGGCCTGCGCAGGCCTGGGCCAATCTCTTGCTCAAATCCTGACCCCCATCTAGGCTGGTGGTGTGGAGTTGCTTGCTCCCTGCAGGGGTACAATGAAGATATTTTAGGTGGAAGAGCTCGGAGGAGTTTTCATGTAGAGGCGCCGCTGGGAGTAGACTAAGGATATTGTTCCAGACAGGGGCCCAGTAGCTGCTGTAAGAGATGCAAGGAGCCAAGTGAGCAGCGTCTTGTTGGAGAAAGGCATGCTGGGAAGTAGAATGCGTAGGACTCATAACCATGCAACGGAGGACATCGGCGTGATTAAAGGAAGAGTGGAGTTAGGAGGAGGCTTAGATTAGGCTAAAACATATGTCTTGTTGGAAGGGTATTAGGATGATACACTCAATAAACCAGTCGAATGACCCCCAGAACAATCACCATAAAATGACAAAGTATGGTATCTGAAACCAGAAGAAGCTGGGTGGTGGTGGTGCATATCTTTAATCCCAGCTCTCGGAGGCGGAGGCAGAGGCAGATCTGTTAGAGTTCAAGAACAGCCTTGTCTGGGCAGTGAGTTCCAGGATAGCTGCCAGGGCTACACAGGGGAACCCTGTTTTGAAGAATAAAGAACCCGGGGCTGGAGAGATGGCTCAGAGGTTAAGAGCACCATCTGCTCTTCCAAAGGTCCCGAGTTCAATTCCCAGCAACCACATGGTGGCTGACAACCACCTGTAGTGAGATTTGGTGCCTTCTTGTGGTGGGCAGGCACACGTGTGGGCAGAATACTGTATAAATAATAAATAAATCTTAAAAAAAAGAAAAATGAAGAACTCGCCCTAGAAGAGTGAAATATAATTTATCAATAGGAAGCTAGGTGAACACAGGAAGGAAATAGAAACGCCATGAACGAGAAAAACCCACAGCGAGAGGACTAAGACACGAGACCCTGGTAAGACAGCTTAAACTAGTCACTCAGAAGAGATTCATGCTTCAAAGCAAGAACCATCCTACTCCAGACTGACTATATAACTAAAGCCTACAATTCACATCAAAGACACAGGGTCTCTGGGGGCAAAGCACTTGTCCAATATCTGCGGGGACCTGAGTTTGAATCCTCAGAGCCCACAGCCTGTGATAGCCTGTGTCTGTAACCCCAGGGTTCCTGAGGTAAGATGGGAGGTGAAGACAGAATCTCCAGAAATGTGCATCCCAGTTATCCTGGCGAACAACAAAGAGACCTTGTCTCAAGCAAGGGGACAAGCGAAGATTGACACCCACGTTGTCTTCTGACCTCCACACGTGCCTGTCACCCGTTTCTGAGGTTGGGAGGGGTGGAAAGACCTTGGCTCACTTCCCTGGTCTCCAGATTCCTCCTGGTTTGGTAGAGCATACAGTGATGCAACTGGACACTAGGGGGCGTCTAAGCTCTGCGCTCTTGGGATCTGGCAGGTGCACAAGCCGCTGAAGCCATCAAGAGTTCACCTGCCAGTATGACCTGATGGTACTGACCTGCTTCACAGCGGTGCCTGATCACAGAGACCCTGGCTGCCAAGGTCTCACTAGGTCTTAGAAACCCAAGTACAGGAGATACAGGTGCAGGTGGGAGTGGTGCCCCCTAACTCTGTAGACACCCCATCAACACTCCCTCACCTGATTTTAGGATCCGTTGCCAGTAACCGTGCACATACTGTGCACAGAACCTTGGGACCACTACCACAAGAGGTACAGCCATTATAACCCCATAACTACCAAGCACAGGGCATGCTACCCGTACTTTTTTGGATAGATGGGACACACGCCCTGCACACAGCCAGGGGATCATCATGAGGGAGAACTTGGGCTGACCTCCCGAAATGCAGTATAGTCTGCACCCCCAGCTTGAACACCAAGAGGCTTTGTCTGCTCTCCGACCTCCTCATCCACTCTGACAAGCAGGCATAGAGCTCCAGTGGCCACATGGTGGCAGCAGAGCTCTACTCTGGTGGACCTCAGCCAGGTGCCTGTTCGAGTTGCTAATCAGTTCTGGGAGGGCAAAGCCTGACCACAGTGGAGCCTGTGGAGCCCAACACGTGCTCTACTTCTACCCCAAAGTAGGATCAGTTCAAACTCGACTTGAAATATTCCAGAGCTGCCACAGCTCAGTGGAGACCCTCTCCCAGACTGACTACCATTTGGTCAACCTGAGAGTCCTGGCCATACTGTGAAAGCATCAAATAAACTCTGGATTCCTTCATTCATTTCTACAGTATTCACCTCTATCCATGCCCCAATGACTTGTGCTAATGTGAACATTTGTGCTGGGGCCTCGGTGCGGAGGACTGGAACCTCAAGTATGTGAACATTCTCACACTCACACACACACACACACTCAAGCACAACCACACATAGTCACACACACATACACATAGTTACACAAACACACACACACACACTCAAGCACAACCACACATAGTCACACACACATACACATAGTTACACAAACACACACACACACACTCATGCAGTCACACACATACACCCACAGTCACACACATACATACACACACACAGAGTCACAGACACTCAAGCACAATCACACACACGGTCTCACACACACATATACATAGTTACACAAACACACACACACACACTCAAGCACAACCACACATAGTCACACACACATACACATAGTTACACAAACACACACACACACACTCAAGCACAATCACACATAGTCACACACACATACACATAGTTACACAAACACACACAGATACTCATGCAGTCACACACATACACACACAGTCACACACATACATACACACACACAGAGTCACAGACACTCAAGCACAATCACACACACGGTCTCACACACACATATACATAGTTACACAAACACACACGCAGACACTCATGCAGTCACACATATACACACACAGTCACACACACACACACAGAAAGAGTCGCAGACACTGAAGCACAATCACACACACGGTCACACACACATACACATAGTTACACAAACACACACGCAGACACTCATGCAGTCACACACACATACACACACAGTCAGACACATACATACACACACAGAGTAACACACCCACAGACACTCATGCAGACACACACACACACACACACACACACACACAGTCCACACACAAAGGCATGTACACTTTGAGTATGTGTTTGTCACCGTACCGGAGGGTGGGACCAATTCTTTGAACCTGGCTTGTTGGAGCATGCAATGGTGCATGTAGCCACCAGGAGGCACCTGAGCTCCGCACTGTGGTCATTGCAGAGACTTAGCGGGTGTACCAGGGTGTACCACACGCACCAGTGTGATGTGACCTCACAGTTCTGGGGTAGGGACTGACTATGCTCCCTTGGTGCCAGACACTGGGTGCCCCACCTGGCCTCAGAAACTCAACAGCCCATAAGAAAGTGTGGGTGAGGCTAGCTGGAGACACTGGGCCTCACTATTCCTTAATTTTGTCAAAATTTCATGAGCACCATGTCACTTCAGTCATAAATCCTTCTTATGGTGCCTGGTGTGGCTACGTGCCAACACGGAAGTGGAATCTAGCCTGCTAAGGAGCCTGGCTTGGGCCTTGGAGCCCGCTGCCAGTGACTGTGCACCGGGCTATGCACAAAGCCTGGCCTTTAACTGTGAGATGGACATGAGCCTCTGGGTGTGTAAACCTGCGTCCTTACCTTGACAGTAAGTATAGAGCATGCCCATTTCCCCCACTCTGAGAAAGATGGGATGCATGCTGCTTCCCACTGTGACTACCTAAATAGACAGACATGTGTCCTCTCCCACACTAGGGAGAACTACTACTGACCCCATCTGCCCTGTTAAAAAACCGGCCCTACCCCACCCAACCTGCTCTAACAAGTTTCCAGTGAGCAGCAGGTGCAATCCTGCCGTTGGCCACATGGGGGCAGTAGAGTCTTTCTCACCCAGGTCCCAGGCGCAGGCATGTTAGACTCAGGACCAGGAGGAGCAGTGTGGCTACAGTAGACACGATGGAGCTCAGCCCTTCCTCACTTGGCCCAGACTCACCTGCAAACGTCCCAGAAATGCTACACTTTGGCTCCAGACTCAGTGGTGACACTCTCTCAGACTGACTTCAATTTGGCCAACCAGAAAATCGGGGTCAGCAGTGAGACTGTAAAAACATCACGCGAACGCTGGGTTCCTTCATCTATTTCTACAGTGTTCTCCTCTCTCAGTGCCCAGCTGTTCACAGTATCTAATCCTTGGCAGGTAGAATTAAAGCCCAGTCTGCGTGAGTTCATACGCGCACCTGTCCTGCAGGCTGCTCAGTCTGCGTGAGTTCATACGCGCACCTGTCCTGCAGGCTGCTCAGTCTGCGTGAGTTCATACGCACACCTGTCCTGCAGGCTGCTCGGTCTGCGTGAGTTCATACGCACACCTGTCCTGCAGGCTGCTCAGTCTGTGTGAGTGTCAGCTTTTGTGCCACTGTTGCTCCAGGATGTCCTGCAGACAGGTCACCACTGTAGATTGAAAGATTTGTGGCTGGGTTGGTGTCCACCTTCCAGTACAGTGAACTAGTCCGCAGGGGTGAAGGTGCTAGTTAAGGCGCCAGCTCAACTTCGCATGTTCAGTGAGCTATGTGGGTGTTGTTGTCTTCAGCAATAGGGTCTGATCATAGTTTGTGGAGAGAAACTAATAGCCTTAGAAATGGCCTGAGTTGTTTGGGATTTCCCAGGGGAGTCTTTTGGCTGAGTAACTCAGTGAGATGTAACCCTCTCCTGGCACTGGAGTGTTCTCTTGGTGGTGAAATAGGCTTGTTAGGCTTTGCCTATCCTTTATTTGGTGATTCCATTCATGTTTCTTTCATTTATGTATATATTTTCAGAAGCTTCTACTGTAGTATGTTTTTGTATGACCCCTCCTTTCAAATGGTGAGAGTGGTGTCAATTTTTGAACCCGGCTTGGCAGACCATGCAGTGGTGCATCTGTCCACCAGGGGGCACCTGAGCTCTGCACTGTGGTCATCCTGAAGACAAGGTGCACCAGGTACCTAGGCATCCTGCAAATGTGCCCTGACCCTGTAAGGCCCTGACCAGCCTCAGGACCGGCCCGAACCAAGCTTCCTCGGTGCGAGACACCACATTTCAAAGTACCACGAGGCCCTAGGAAGCCAATGGGTGTAACAGGCCCGTGCACATGGGGGTGACGAGCTGCTGGCCCTTTGTGCCCCTAAATCTGTTGATATTTAGTCCCCTCACCTCATTCATAAATTCTCTTTGTTGCCTGATTTGGCCATGCATTTGTATGGAGTGTGTGAATCTAGGCTTGCCAGGAGTCTGGATTGGGGCTTTTTTTTTTAGACTGTTGCCAGTACATTGTGCACAAGGCCATGTAGAGTCTAGGACATGAGCCTTCTTGGACCATCTCTCTCAAGCTGAAGTACAAGCCTGATCTCTCACCATAATCTTTGAAACCCAGCCATGAATTCTTACTCCCCTAGCTCAGTGGTTCTCAACCTCCCTGTGGCCCAGTTAGTTCCTCATGTGGCGACCCCCAAGCAGAAAATTATTTTTTGTTGCTACTTCATAATTGTAATTTTACTACTGTTTTGTATAATAATGTAAATACCTGATATGTGACCCCTGTGAAAAGGTCGGGCATTCGACCCTTCAGAGGGGCCGTGACCCACAAGTTGAGAACCACTGCTTTAGCCTTAGCTAGCTGGTTCCTTCACGTTTGCCGTAACAGGAGCCTCGTGCGGTCTGTGGAGGCAATACCATCAATGGCCACATGGTGGCAGCAGAGATTTGCTCCTGGGTGCATCATCTAGGTGCCAGTTGGGAGCTAGGCTGGGTGGGCATGCTCTGTGCCTGCTGGAGAGCAGCGTGAACTCTAAACACCCCAGAACGGTCAGACCCTATCTCCAGATCCAGTGGTGACCTGACTATAGTCTGGCCAAAACCGAGGCCTAAATTGGCATGACACTGTAAAAACCACAAAAACTTCGCCTTTCCTGTCATACTATTTCCACCCGTGTCTGCATTCATCGATGCGATACCGTCATGGGTGATATATGAATAGGTAACTGGGGCCTCCGTGGTCATGACGAAGGACACAGGTGTGTAAACATGTTCACACACACGGACGTTTGCATGTGCACTCACTCTGTGCACTCACACTTATGTTACCTGTATTGAAAGTACACCTGGCTAGGTGGAGCCAAGTATCTAAAGCTCGCCAAGCACAGCATGCAACGACACATATGGTCACTAGGGGGCGCACGAGCTCTGCACTATGACACTCTGTCATAGACACAGCTGGTATACCCCAGGTTGAGGCATCACTGGTTCCGCCTGTGCCTTGACCAGCTCCAGGGCTAGGCCTGACCCTTTGTGCCAGTCTTGATTAGCAGGGGTGGGGGTGGGATTCCAGCAGGTCCCAGGAAGCCAACAGCCAGAAGATGGCGGGACAAGTATACAGGGTCATGAGCCTGGAGGTGTGCTCCTGGCGTAGGGGTATAAGACTGTACCCCCAATCTGACCACCAAGAATAGTGCACGTGCCCCCAGCCTCACTAACTAGGTGGGACACGTGCTTCTGTCTAAAATTACTATATAGGAACAAATCCCTTTAGACCTTAGCTAGGTGGGACAGGTGGTCTTTCACACCCTGACACACCCTCCCTGTCCCCATCACCCCTGCGAGTGTTCACACAGGGGCAGCAGAGTTCGCTTGTGGGGCTGCCTGCCCAGTGTCAGGTCAGAGTGGTTGGGCTGGGTGGGGGATTTAACCTGACTACAGTGCTCACTTTGGAGACCAGGCCCAGGCTCTGCCTCAAATCAGAAATCAGTCTGGATTTTCCTTTGGCTGAGCTGGGCAGTGGGTACAGCCTGTGTTTTCATTCTGAGCCTGGAGGGCTTATGCCTGAGGCTAGTACCCAGCTGAAATTAGCGCTTGGACATCTCCGAGTTGATGGGCTGGGTTGCTAAATGAGCCTGCTAAGCCAAGGCATGAGGAGCACCCTCAGTGCTAAGCCAAGGCATGAGGAGCACCCTCAGTGCTAAGCCAAGGCATGAGGAGCACCCTCAGTGCTAAGCCAAGGCATGAGGAGCACCCTCAGCTAAGCCAAGGCATGAGGAGCACCCTCCGCTGATGCCTGGGTTAGGCAGCTCTGGGGGTCTCAGGTGCCTTGGGAAGGAAGCCTGGTTTTCACGCCACATGGGCATTCAGTAAAAAAAAAAAATCTGGTTGGGAGGTTCAGGCTCTCTGTGGGATAGGGACACAGATGTGAGGTGCTAGGGTCTGTGGGAATCTTCAGGGTCACGCTCTGCGAACCTCATCTGTGCTTGGAGATCAGGCAAGGCGAACCCACTAGACTGCCTATCTAGCCTAGGTATGTTTCTGCTTGCTCCTGAGAGGCCTGAGATTCCCTCTGGCAACCCTAAGGCCAAGCTCTGGCAGTTCTCAGTCTTTCCCCAACCATGTCCTATGCTGCCCAAGTCAGAAACCTCATAAAACAGGCCGCAAGAGTGCCTGCACCTACATCTCCAGACCCTGCTCTGCAATGCTCTCTTCCTTGAACTTGGTGGCCCTGGCCTTGGCCCGATGACACCTCAGTGGGAAGGTCTCATGCAGCTACAGTGAGATAAGATATTCTAGGCAAGGCGATACTGCCAGCTGGGTGGGCAGACCCTGGGACTCCCTCCCGAAGAGTCACTGGAAATGTGGGGCTCCAGGCCTCCACTCCTCTGGAATGACTGTCTGGCAGGAGAGATGGGACCCTTCCAATCAGGGGGTTGTTCCAGCTTCTGTAATAGGGACCAGGGAGTGTGGCAAGAGCCTGCCCAGGATTGGGGAGCCATGTCCCTGCCGGATCACAGTGGAACCACGGGAGCCTAATGGCCTGGATGGAAATCTCTGTATTCTAACCGTCTGGGAACTTGCTGTGCTATCCTGGCCTGTGACGGTGTGCTTCAGGGCGGGGTGGTGGTGGTGGTGCTGGGAATAAGGCTTCAGGAGAGCTGGTGTCAAAATGGACACTAAAGGCAGCCAGGAGAGGAGTACCGAGCCAGTGACTGTCCACTGGCTGGACAGCATTCTGTGCCAGATAAGCTGCAGAGGGCAGAAGTTGAGTTCATTGATCTGTTCGTCAGCACCCTGACCTCTTAGTTCATTCCCCCCTCTAAGTCCGGCTCTTCTTCCATTGCCTGCCCACTTCAACTTCCATCCAGTCCCCTAGAGGGAGCCCTTAGCACCCCAGTGGTCAGCTTTTAGGGTAGGATGGTGGGCCCTAGTGTTCCCTGCACCCTGGGACACCCAGCCCTTTCCATCTTGCTCCACTGTGTTCTGGAGTCTAACAGTCTTTGCTTCTGCCCTCTCTCTAAGGTTTTCATTTTAAAAGTTTAATTAATTAATTAATTAATTAATTTAGTGTGTGTGTGTGTGTGTGTGTGTGTGTGTGTGTGTGTGTGTGTGTGTGTTGTGTGAGCTTATATGCTCCACATCCATGAGGGATATTGCAGAGCAAAAGAGAGCATTGTGTACCCTGGGACTGGAATTACAGACAGTTGTGAGCTTCCGTGTGGGTGCTGGGAATTGAACTCAGGACCCCTGGATAAGCAGCCAGTCCTCTTAACCATTAAGCTACCTTTCCAGCCTGTCTCATATGTTTTAGTTTTAGGTGTGTGTGTGTGTGTGTGTGTGTGTGTGTGTGTGTGTGTGTGTGTGAGAGAGAGAGAGAGAGAGAGAGAGAGAGAGAGAGAGAGAGAGAGAGAGACAGACAGACAGACAGACAGACAGAGAGATAGACAGAGAGACAGACAGAGAGACAGAGAGAGAGACACACACAGATACAGAGACAGAGACAGAGAGCATAGGGGAAACCCAGGACATCCTGTGAGTGGCCGTGCTCCAGCCCATAAAGCAAGCATGCTTTAGCATCGAGCTGTGTCCCCAGTCCTACTGTTGCTTTAACAAAGCTTCCTTAGAGAGTGTGTTCACAACAGGCTGTGCATAAAAGTGTAATTAGAAGTTAACTTTTTTTTTTTTTTTAAACAGAGAAAAACCCGAGGCATAATTACAATTGTCCCAAACCGTGTCTAGAGATTGCTGGGCTTAAGGGCAAACAAGTCAGAGCTGGAGCTATGTGCCAGCACTTGGTGCCTGGACTCCTGCGGGGTCTGAGGGCTCAAGTGAGATTGGGGTGCTCCAGGGTTGCTTTTCTCTGACTAGGCTCACGGGAGAGATGTGTATGCTGGTGGAGTTCCATGGAAGCCTGTGCTTACAGCCAAGCCGAGCTTGCTTCTTGCATTCTTTGAGGTCTCATGTCAAGGTGCTCACTGGCCCTCAAGGTGCTGCAGGCCTAGGATGGCCTGTGACCTGGCCCTACGGGTAGAGTCCAGTGGGCTTGTATAGCTCCTTCTGGTGAGGGAAATGAGAGGCATTTGCTCAGTCCCCACAGCCAGGGGATGCACCTCCCAGCAGACATGGGCTAAGCCATGCGCCTGCCTTTCTCCAGCAGCTTCAAGGGCTGGGCCTGCCCTCTCCCACCATCCAGCTTGGGCCGGGGTGAAAGGGCTACCTACCCCCAGCAGCTATCCTGGGTTAAGGGGCTGCCCCCCCTGCAACGACTGTCCTGGGCTGGGGTCAGGGGCTGTCCTCCCATATGGCTACCCTGGGCTAAGCTGGGGTCAGAGACTGTTCTTCTCAGTAGCTGACTTGGCCCAGATTGGTGTCCCGGGATGACTTTGCATTGTTGGCCCTGGAAGACCTTGTATGGAGGAGAGGGTTACCAGGCGAGGCAGTAGAATGAGCTGAGGAGGGTACAGAGCCTGTTCAGGGCCTTACCACAAGGGCATGAGAATGTGTGATGAGGCTTGTGAGCCCCCCCCAGGGTGGCAGCCTTGCAACATACAGGGAGAAGTAAGGTCAAGTCGTGGGGGTAAGAGGGCTCAGGGTCAGGACTATGGGGCCCCTCTAAGTTGGGCAGAGCGTGGCCTCAGCCAGGACTGCAGGCCTGTTACTGGAGTGTGAGTATCTGCTAGTGACTGTGTGTGAGTACACATGATGTGTGAAGCTTGGCTTCCATTGCCTATGGCTCTCCAGCACATGGGCCCATGTCTGTGTTCTCTATGGCTGGCTTGGGTGAGAGGCAGTGCAGACCTGCGTGTGGCTAATGTGGTCTAGGTGGCGCCTCTTTCTGGGGGTTTCTCTCTAAAAAGTGGGATCCCTGTGTTCCTAGAAGGAAGGCCTTTGGGTCCCCAGGAAACCTGCAAACAGGCTCCAGTTGCATCCCTCATGTGTCTGTGATTTTACATGTGTGACATCATGTGTAGCTCTGGTGTCTCCACATGCCTGAGGACCTCTGTGGCCTGGATGGGTGTGTTTCCAGCTCCGTGGGAGTCTCTGGAAACCGTGTGGGCTTGAGTGTGTGAGGTGTGTCATGTCAGCTGGCTGTAGTTAAGCATGAGCCTCAGAGTGTGGGTGCCAGTGTGAGCCTGTCTGTGTGAAGAGTACATCTGTGTGTGAATGGCAGTATGTGCTATGTGACATGTATGTCTGTAGTTCTGTATCTGTTAGGTTTGTCTGGGTGACTGTGTAATACCTATGTGTGTGACTAGCTGGAAGTGGAGTATCTGAGTGTGTTTTTGTTCCTGTGTGTCTCTGTGTCTATTTATGTTTGGGTCTATGTGTCTATATGTCTCCATGTCCCTGTTGTGTGCTTGTGTGTCTCTCTGTGTCTTCTGGGTCAACGTGTGTGTCTTTAGATCTGTGTGTGCCTCCATGTATGTATCTCTTTGTGTGTGCATCCTTTATCTGTGCATCTGTCAGGCGCTGTGTCTATGTGTACATGCATGTGTGCTCTGTGTGTGTTTATCTGTGCATGTCTGTGTGTCTTACACACTGTACGCCTGTGAGGTGCTGTGTACATTTGTCTATGTATACATGCATGTGTGCTCTGTGTGTGTCTCTCTGTGTATGTCTGTCTGTGTGTCTTACACACTGTACATCTGTGAGGTGCTGTGTACACTTATCTATGCATACATGCATGTGTGCTCTGTGTCTCTCTGTGCATGTCTGTGTGTCTTACACACTGTACATCTGTGAGGCATTGTGTAAATTGTCAGTGTATATATTTGTGTTTGAAAATATGGTCATGTATCTGTGCATGTCTTTGTGTCTGCGTGTCTTCTCTGCATGCCTGTGTGTCTGTGTGTCTGAGTGTGTTTGTGTGCCTACTTCACTGTGTTAGTAAAGATTTATGTGTTGGGAGAGTCATCCTTGACCTTGTCACCTGGCTGACTTTTAGGTTTTCACCGGGACCCTGCATCATGCCAAGTGTGGGCTTAGCTGGGTAGACGAGAACAGGTAAAGAGTACCCTTCCAGAGACACAGGTTGGATTGGCCACAGGATCCTGGCTAGGATACCCCAAGGGTGTATCCCAGACATGGGTACCCATGGAGTGCCTCTCACCCACATCACCATGCCTGTGTGTGGTCTTGGCTGGTGGGAGGAGGACCTGATGCAACCTCTATGATCAGAGCAGGGTCACACAGGGGCACCTGTGGCCCCCAGAAGTGAGGGATGAGGTCATGCAGTGTAGGGAAGTAGCTGTGGGACCTGAGGCTGAGGGCTGCTTCTTTGTCTGTGCTCCATAGGTATCTTGGTTGGCCAGGTCTGGACACAACAGTGACATCATGGATATGAGGTGGCAGGATGGGCTATGAGGAGCCAAGAGGGCGGCAGATGAAGAGACAGGCAACCTCTAAGGTGTCTGGACTTCCTGGCCAGGGCTCCCTCTGGGCAGGTCTGCTGCATTAGACCACCAGAAAGTCCTCTGTGACTTGTCCTTAGGGCCTGGTCATTAAACTCAGCCATAGTCCAGGCCTGGTTTTTTTTTTTTTTTTTTTTTTTTTTTGTGTGTGTGTGTGTGTGTGTGTGTGTGTGTGTGTGTGTGTGTGTGTGTGTGTGTGTGTGTGGTGGGAGGGTGATAGGGTGGTTGATACCATGAGAGTAACTAGTCAGGCACTCCTCTCTGGGCTCACTGATCCAGAGCCAACCTCCTCACCACAATGCAAATCTCCCCATGGTTCTGGAACCCCGAGTTTCAGTCCCATGGGTGAGCGGGGCTTTCCACTCTAGTCCCCCACCTGCTCTGTGGTTCCTGTTCTCAGCATTTTTAGAAATGTTTGCAAATGGTGTTTGTGCTGTGTGTGAGGTGTGGGGGTAGAGCTGTGGGCCTCAGTTGAGGGTCTTGCTGAAACCAAACTGAGTGGGGGTGGGGTGAGAACAGTAAGGGTCTTGTCTGGCTCAGCTTATGGCCTCTGCACTGGTCAGTAAGGGGAACACAGGCTGCATCTACCTTTGATTAGAAGGCCCTGGCAGCCCTGACACTGTGACCCGGGCTTGCTGTGTTGCCCGCATCAGGGCCAATCCTAGGTGGTAGACCCCAGCCTATTGAAGACTCTCAATGTACACACACACACACACACACACACACACACACACACACACACACACACACACATGGTACCCTCACTTTGTCCAAGTCTTCTTGTCATACTGACCCAGTAGACTCTCCTTGTGTACCACTGTCCTTGTGGTCTGTGCTGCAAGCATGGCCTAATGCCTTTCCCACCAACGCCTTGTGTGTGTGTGTGTGTGTGTGTGTGTGTGTGTGTGTGTGTGTGTGTGTGTGCAGAGGCTGGTATGAATTTCACATATGAATCTGAGTAACCAGGCTCAGGGTGAACAATGAGTCTGCAGAGAGTGCATAGTTGCGTACAGTGTGCTAGTGCAAGGGTGTGCGTAGTTTTGCAGAGGTATGTAGGACTGCATTGGTGTGTGGAGCAGCTCCCAGAAAGTTCTCATATTCTCGTCCCAAGAACAAGGCCTCTGTGCATCCTCTTGACTCCCTTGGCACAGTGATTGGGTAGAGACATGGCTGGTAGGTAATACGTGCTAGGGATAGGCCAGTGTGGTCCAGCACTGAGTCAAGCATGAAGCAGAGGCCATAGCTGGAAGGGTACATATTAGGGAAGTAGAATTGTGCCTACGTGAGTGTGTGTGTTTCCGTGGTCACATACACATGTGTCTATGTCCAAGTGTGCTTGCGTTCCTGTGTGTGCATATTGGTATGTCTGTGTGTTCAGGGTTCAAGTGTCTGTGTGCACAAGCAGTATGTGTGTTTGAGTATGTTCATCTCTGTGCAAATGCATGTGCTTGAGTATGCTTATTTCTGTGTATATACATGTGTGTTTGATCATATCTGCACAATATATACTTGAGTGTTTGTGTACCAGTGTATCTGAGTATGTTTATGTGTCTGTATATCTATGTATTTGTCAGTTGTCCATGTGTCTCTCTGTGACATGTTAGTGTGCCCATATTTTGTGTGTTTGTCTTGTACCTATGTTACTGTGTGTGTAAGCATGTCTGTAGGTGTGTGTGTATGTGTGTGTGAGTGTGCGTGTATGTGTGAGTGTGTGTTTGTATGTGTGTGTATATGAGTGTGTGAGCATGTGTATGTGAGAGTGTGCGTATGTGTATGTGAGTGTGTGTGTGCAGATGTATGTGACTGTGTGTGTATGTGTTTTTATGTGTATGTATGTGTGTGAGAGTGTGCCCCGATATGCACAGGGTTGGTGATCTCCTGCCTTGACTGGGCAGGGACACAGATGCAGTATGGTAGGGGTCCTGGGACTGTGCTCTTGAAGGGGAAAACTGGGCCAAGACAGCAGTGTTGGCTCCTACCAACACTTCTGCTTCAGGACCATAGTCTAGTGTGTACAGAGGAGGGGACCTGAAAGAGAAGACCATAGAGATAGAGACATCAGGAAAGTGATGAGAGAGACATGGCAAGCTGCAGAGACTAGGGGCCCCAGGATCTGTCAGTGCCACATCTGATGCCCTGCCACCCCCATAGACACACATATTCACAATACAGAGAGACAGAGAGAAGGCAGGCAGACAGACAGACAGACAGACACACACACACACACACTTACTGTCCCATGATCCTCTGCTTACCTTTCTCTCCACCAGTGGAGATCAGGGAACACAAAGACATTGAGAAAGACAGAGATAAACAGGGGACACAGAGACTATCAGAGACAGCTACTGAGAGAGACAGAGGTGGGGTGAGGGGACACAGAGATGATCAGAGACAGCTACTGAGAGACAGAGGTGGGGTGAGGGGACACAGAGACTATCAGAGACAGCGACTGAGAGAGACAGAGGTGGGGTGAGGGGACACAGAGTCTCTCAGAGACAGCGACTGAGAGAGACAGAGGTGGGGTGAGGAGACACAGAGACTCTCAGAGACAGCTACTGAGAGAGACAGAGGTGGGGTGAGGGGACACAGAGATGATCAGAGATAGCTACTGAGAGAGACAGAGGTGGGGTGAGGGGACACAGAGACTCTCAGAGACAGCGACTGAGAGAGACAGAGGTGGGGTGAGGGGACACAGAGATGATCAGAGACAGCGACTGAGAGAGACAGAGGTGGGGTGAGGGGACACAGAGACTCTCAGAGACAGCTACTGAGAGAGACAGAGGTGGGGTGAGGGGACACAGAGACTCTCAGAGACAGCTACTGAGAGAGACAGAGGTGGGGTGAGGGGACACAGAGACTATCAGAGACAGCGACTGAGAGAGACAGAGGTGGGGTGAGGGGACACAGAGATGATCAGAGATAGCTACTGAGAGAGACAGAGGTGGGGTGAGGGGACACAGAGATGATCAGAGACAGCGACTGAGAGAGACAGAGGTGGGGTGAGGAGACACAGAGACTATCAGAGACAGCGACTGAGAGAGACAGAGGTGGGGTGAGGGGACACAGAGGTAGTAAAAGAGAAGGACCCTGAAAGAGATAAACATGGCTGAGAGGACACACAGAACTGAAACAGGGATACAGAGACATTGAAAGAGATAAGAGTGGGCACAGAGCACAGACAGCAAGAAGGAAAAAGATAGCAAGAGAGACAGAGATTTGGTTAAGTGGACAGACAGGGAAGAGAGAGGTGGGATCCAAGGAGCACAGAGGCTGAGAGAACCCAATGTTGCCTGATGTGAAATGCTAGCCCAGGCTGGGCCTGGTTAGTGTTTATGTGAGAGAGACTGTCTTGATGACTCAACCATGGTCCTTGGCACTTAGACCTGGTCCTGATCTCTAATCACCATGACCTGATTGTAGTCACTGAGTCCTGGGGATCGATTAGCCCACTTGGCTATGGTCTTAGTCACTAAGAATTGTCACTGATATCACTAAGTCCTTCTAGTCCCAGCCACTGGTTTCTAGCCATATATATATATATTTGAGACAGGGCTCCTAATTGTAGCCCTGGCTGCCCTGGAACTCACTTGGTAGACCAGACTGGCCTTGAACTGAGAGATCAGCTTGTTTCTGACTCCCAAGTGCTGAGATTAAAAATGTGCACCACTACTGGCTGGCTGGTTTCTAGTCTTAGTTACTGATTTTTGGTTGTGCTCACTGAGCCCTGGTTGTAGTTACTGGTTCTGGTCCTGATTATTGATCCCTGTTTCTCATCACTGAATTATAGACCTGGGCAGTGTGCCTGGGTTCAAATCACTGACCCCTGATCCTCATCACTGAGCCATTGTACTCATGACTGAGGCTTGGTCCTGATTGTTGACCCTTGGTTGTTATCACTGAATCCCAGTCCTTATGACTGACCCCTGGTCCCTGATGACAGATCCCTGGTTCTGATCACCAAGTCCTGGTCTTAATAATTGAGCCTTAGTCTTGATCACTGAACTGTTGTCATGATCACTGATCCCTGATCCTCATCACTGAGCTCTGGTCCTCATCAATCAATGCTGGTCATGATCACTGAATCCTGGTCCTCATCACTGGTCCCTGATCCTCATCACTGAGCTCTGGTCCTCATCAGTAAGTGCTGGTCATGATCACTGGGCCCTGACCTCATCACTGATCTTGGCCCTCATCACTGGGCACGGGTCCTCATCACTGGTCCCTGATATTCATCACTGATCCCTGGTCCTCATCACTGATCCCTGATCCTCATCACTGAGCCTTGTTCCTCATTACTGAGCCCTGGTCTTCATCACTGAGCCCTGGCCTTCATCAATGAGTGCTGATTGTGATCACTGGTTCCTAGTTTTCATCACTGAGCCTTGGTCCTTGTCACTGAACTCTGGCTCTGAGCAGTGCATTTCAGGTCTAATTATCAGGCCCGGGTTCTGACTGCTGTGTCCTAGTTGTAATCACTGGTTTCTGGTCCTGGTCATTTGACCCTTGTCCTCATCACTGAATTCTGGACATAGACACTGGTTTTGATAACTGAGCCCTGCTTCTCACGAGTGTGCCGTGATTTTGAACACTCAGCCCTGGTCTTGATCACTGAACCCTGGTCCTCATCACTGAGCTCTGGTTCTCATAACTAAGCCTTGGTCTTCATCACTGAGCTCTGGTCCTTATCAATGAGCTCTGGTCCTGGTCACTAAGCTCTGGTCCTCATCACAGAGCTCTGTTCTTCACCACTGAGCCCTCATCCTCATCACTGACCTCTGGTCCTGGTCACTGATCCCTGGTCCTGACTACTGTATCTGGTTCCTTCATCATCTGTCCGTGGTCCTCCACACTGAGGTCTGGTTCAGAGAAGTGTGACTGGGCTCTGATACCAAGGCCAGATTCTGATACCTGGTTTATGATTCTAATAAAAAGGTTTTGGTTGAGAAATCTGGATCCTGGTCACAGTCCTGATCATTTGGCCTGGAGACTTGGCCAACAACATGGATCTCAGAGCATGGACACTGGATCCTTGTTCTAATAACTGGGTCAATGTGCTTCAGTCACTGGGCCCTGGTCCTCAACACTGAATTCTAAGCCTGAATTCTAGCCCCAAATTCTCTTACTAACATTGGTCCTGGATCTAGGTTCTCAATTTACATCCATTTGTCAGGGGTCCAAGATTCAAGACCACAGTGGTATTTTTATAAGAAGTCCCCTTGCCATCCCTAGCTTCATTCTCAACAAGATCTCAGCATGGTCTAGGACAGACTCCAGAGCCCCCCACAACAGTGTTCATACACTGGGATGCAAGTGGGACAGTGACCCCTTTGCTCATGTGTCTTTCCCAGGCTCAGAGGAAGTGAATGGAAACAAAGCATGTCCAGGCGAGCTGGAGCCTCTGGCCCTGGGGTCTACAGATCTGGGTCAGCACTGTGCAGGTTTGCAGTACAGCTGTGGGGGCAGGGCAGGGATGGCCATGAGAGTAGCTGTTGTTTTTCTTTCTTCTGAAGCCTCTGTTGTTTGTCACCTGCTGAAACACTCGAAATAGCTCTGAGAGCTGAGGGTAGCTGAGTCATCACGACCCTATCTCAGCCAGGTGCCCCAAACCAGAACTACTGTTCTGAGAATCACACACCACAGTGGACATGGCCAGGTGGGCCTGGGGCCTGGAGGAGGGGTTGGAGCCATGGCAGCCCTGCCAGCGACTGAGGAGGCCCTGTCCCTCAAGGCTAGCCAGGGCTATCCACCATCAGGCCTTAGTGAGGCCATGTTCTCCTACAATGACTAGAACAAATCTAATTAAGATCAAGTGTGGTGCTCCCAGGGTCATCCAGAGTCAAGCAGTGTTAGCCAAGGTCAACCAAGGCCAGCCTGAGGTCAGCCATCATCACCCAAGGCCACACAGGCTATTCTGGCAGACAGCTAGAACAGTCAGCTCAGCAGGCGACTGGTGATTCAGAGTGCAGAGTGTGCATGCTGACAGGCAGGGCTCCACAGGCAGGCAGGTCCCTCACTGCACATGCCTTCCCTCAGTGTTCCCAGATCACACTGGGTTCCACACTATGGGGACAGTCCTGTGGACTCATAGTGGGTTCTGCTCTCATAACTGATGAAACTGAGGTTCACTGAAGGAAGATTGAACCAGGCCCAGTAAAGGACACACATGGAAGAGGTGACACAGAGATGCTGAGAGAGACAGGGAGGGTTAATGGACACAGAGATACTGAGAGAGAGATAGGACAGAGACACTGAGAAACACAGAAGCACAGAGTCACGGAAAGAGATAGGGAAACACTTCAAGAGACTCTTAGTGAGACAGAGGTGAGATGAGGGGACACAGAGACACTGAGATAGACAGAGAAAGGTATGCTAATAGAGACACAGAGAGGAGAGGGGACACAGAAATATTGAGAGAGACAGAGATGAGGTGAGGAAATCAGAGATATTAGACAGAGACCCTGAGGGGGACAGAGACTGAGAGAGAAAGAGACATTGAAAGAGGCAAAAGAGACACCAAGTGAGACAGAGAGACACTGAGAGAGACAGAGATACCAAGAGATGCAGAAAGATAGAGACACCCAGAGACACTGAGGCACTGAGAAACACAGATGGGGACAATGAGACAAAAAATGAGAGACAGGGGACCAAGGCACCTAGAGACACCTCTGTGGAGAGAGACACAGAGACACAGACACAGACACAGACAGAAACAGACCCTGGGAGAGATGCAAACAGGGGGACAGACACACTGAGGCAGAAAGACTGAAAGATGGACAGACAGACAGACAGAAATGGAGACCAGGATGCACAGAGACAGAGACTGACATCCAGAGATGCAGACATGGGGATGAGGAGAGACAAAGAGACTAGAGGGAAAAGAGTCAAGGACAAACAGACAGAGGCACAGAAGTGAAACAGGCATAAGGAAGGTGCAAGGCAAGAAGAGCCTGGCAGACAGACTCGGACAGGAGAGACAGAGGCGTAGCAATGGGGCCCACACAGCACTCAGATGAAGGCCCTGGCACACACACTCTCAGATGAAAGCCATGCCCACCCAGAGCCATGTGTGAGCCCTTGGCAGATGCACACCACAGCACTCACACCCAGCTGCACACACACACACACACACACACACACACACACACACACACACACACAGACACAGCACCTGCCTGCCTGTCCCAAACCTCAGAGCCATCTGTCCATTCCCTGTCCTCCAGGCCTGTGCTCATGGTGGCACAGTGAGGGCAGCTCAGCCTGGACACTTTCCATGGGACCTTGTGACCAGCATGAGCCTCTGGTCCACAGTGGCCACCATTTGCTGGCCTTGCACTCCATGTCATGCCTCAGGGAGACATGGTGTCTGAGAGCAGGCCACATGGCCTCTACCTGGTACAGTCTGGGGAGCATGCTTCAGGTAAGGCCCAAACAGAAGGGGTGCAGAAGATGGTGGGCAGAGGTCAGCTGAGAGAGTGCTGGCCAGTTTTGTTTGGAGAACAGGGATGGCTGCTCCAGGCTACTGAACATCTCAGGCCAGCTTCCAACATTACACAGAGCTGCTGAAATGTAACCAACACCCTACCCATTTTCTTGTGATTACCCATATGAGTGCATGCCTCTGGACATCATGAGGTCTCTCACAGAGCCACATAAGACTCAGGAATGGGGGAGGGGAAAATGTACAGAGGGCCTCCTTTTAGGACACCGGGACCCCAGCCCTCAGGATAGCCTGTGAGCACCACATGTAGAATACTATGGCCCCAGGTACTGATGCACACCAGCAGTCACAGAGCTAGAGGCCTGGAGGGCTCGAGTCTGTGTGAAGGGCTACTGCTTGGGCTCCTCCTACCCTGGTCCAGTACCAGCTGGCTGGACAGGGACTCAGGACAAAGAGGCATAAAGGAGTCTTGGGACCACAAGGTGGGAGCCTAGGGGCTGTGCTCTGACTGAGCCTGAGTATGTGGCAGCTGCCTCATGGGGAAGGCACCCAGTGTCCAGGCAGAGGAAAGGGGTGATCAGGCCTAGGGAGACAGCAGGGTGTGAGCAAGTGGAGACAGCTCTGCTCCATTTGTCAAGGTATTTGGATATGTGCTTCATGGACACAGATCTAAGAACCAGGTCTGGCTCTCACCTGCCCTCAGTGGGTCTGTGTCCCTCAGTACTGCACGCCCTGGGCCTCTCACATTGGCAGACTTATTAAAATGCTTGTGCTATGTGGTTGGTGCTCAGGATTTGGGCCTGAGATACTGGGTGGCAGAGGATGGTCAGTGTACAGGGCTCAGGGTGCAGGTGGGCACAAACTCTGCAGTGTGCCTCCATGAGGGGCAGGATGAAAGCAGCCTTGAACCCCCTTTTCCACCCATACACCCAGCCCATAGTGTCCTTGCCATGGTCCCTGTGGGGCCACACATTCAGTGCTGACTGAACCTTCACCATGAACTCTCGGAAGACTAGGGCCTCTGAAGGCTGCATACCATCTCTGTCGTTCTCCACGACTTCTCTCTGCTCCCACAGGCCCTGTCCCAATCCACCACTGTCCTCAGTGGACAACCATGCCAGATTCAGACAGGGGCGGGATATGGTGGCCCCACAGACTGACACACCCAACACTCTTGTGCCTTTCACGCCCACATGTAACAGCATGCTCACGTCCCACTGCAGTCCCCTTCTTCAGGGCCTGGTGGGTCCTCCTTGGGAGTCCATCCCCACTCCCACGTCTCCTCAGGCCAGAGCCCTACATACTCAGCTCTTGGTGGAGCTAATGTACCACAGCGCCTGATGTTGGTGCTACAGCTGCTGTCTCAGGGGCTCCTAGGGATGCTTGACCCACCATGACCCCAGATGTGAGCATAGGAATGGCCTTGGGTCAACAGAGTCGGACACTGGAGGGACTGGCCTGAGATTTATGTAGACCTTTATTCTTGTGACAAGGATTCTTTCCTTAGTATGTTATTTCATGAAAGCATACAAAATAGGATCGTCTATTCCTTGTATTTCTCTTTGCCTGCTATCAGGGAACCTTCTAGACAGAGTGTGCCCTCCTCTCTGCTGCCTGTTAAGAAGGGTTCTGTAGGCATGGTCACAGAGTGGTGTTTCCCTTCTTGTCTAGTTTAAGTTCAGGATACTCTGGGAGAGAGACAGAAAAAGGAGATGGAGAGAGAGAGAGAGAGAGAGAGAGAGAGAGAGAGAGAGAGAGAGAGAGAGAGAGAGAGACAGAGACAGAGACAGAGACAGAGACGGAGACAGAGAGACAGAGCAGGGAGGTAGGAGAATACATGGAGATGTAATAAAGGTGAGCTAGAGAGAGAGGGGGGGGAGGGAGGGAGAGAGAGAGAGAGAGAGACAGAGTCAGAGACAGAGACGGAGACAGAGAGACAGAGCAGGGAGGTAGGGGAGAATACATGG